>NW_028141483.1:0-35915 GCF_030444845.1 Prenolepis imparis | reverse complement strand
AAGCAGTGGTATCAACGCAGAGTACTAAGGGTCACTTACTACTTATTGAGTGCGTAGGTAGGTGTTAGCTATTCTGATTATCCCAGGTGTGAATCTGGCTAAGGACTCCTCCGTGAGGATGGTGTCCCACTCACGGTTGTTCACTCGCGAAAATTGTCGTAATCGGTGAGCACTGAGCACACAATGATCTCACAAGTGTCACTGCGAATGCTCACAAGTTCGAGATTCGAACAATTTACGGACTCGAAGGATGGTGGTATAACTTTTCGCGAATGATCCGCGTGCGTAGATTTGAGAAAAAGAGTGAAATTCTCTGAGAGATGTCGCGGGTATATATACCTTCTTGCTCCTCCTTCCCGTTAGTTTGTTAATATTTCCTGACGAATAGAGAATTTTTCAATAATGCCCTTTCAGTCCCGGAGGCGTCTCTTGACTTTAAAAGTTTACCGGGATTGGTCAGGGTTTTTGTTTAGGGCCCTAGGTTTTGACCAATGAAGAATTTGTTGAGGTTTATATTTTTATTATCCTCTCTCGAGATTATCTCGGTGATCTGTCAGGCGGCATTTGTTTGGATTCGGTTATCGTTGTTAGTCTGGTAAAATTTTATTCGTTTTCAAGTGGAAGTTTTCTTCTAAATTTTTATTGATTTTCAAGTGGAGATTTCCTTCTAAAAAGTTTTATTACTTTTTAAGTAAAATTTTCCTTTAAAAGAAAAATTTTTATTGCTTTTCAAGCGCGAGTTGTCAACTAGTCAAAGCAAGAATTTCGGACACCGCGAATTACATCTGGTATGTATATATCTCTTTTTTTTATTTTTACGATTAACCGTCTCCGGTCAGCTGCTTCGCCTGCCAGATCATAGTCTTATTCCCACGCCTGTGATTTTTCAATCATCGCCTTGCGTTCTTTGAAAGAAAAGAATCGTAGAGTCCACAGGACGTAACACTATATTATATCATATTTATATAACGTCAATTTTTAATACTGTGTATATATGTATATATATGTATATATACATATGTATGTATATTATTATTATATATTTATATACATTTACATGCACATACATAAAATTTATATTTTTAAATAATATTTATATTAAAATATATAAAAATAATGTAATTATATTTTGATAATAATATCACTTATTGGTATAAAGTGTACAGTAATTTTGGATCTTAATATTTTAATCAGAAAAATGTTGTAAACAAACATTTTTTAGTCTTTTATTAAAGTAAATTCGTAAATATATGACCAAAATTATTTTTTACAAAAAAAAAATGTTGGATATACAATTATTCTTATATCATATATGATAGCTCATTTAATTTCTTCAAATAAATTATACTTGAAATATTTTTTAATCTCGTCACACACACACACACACACAAATTAAAAGATATAATTTCATGTTTTTGTTTTGTGAACCCCCTATTTATTGCGTTTATTTATTAACATTCATTTTCATAAAAGGAAAAGGCATATAAGGAATTGTTGAGACTTTACGGCGTGGAAAATCCCAGGTCTGCACCAATTAAATATGAGGACCTACAGCATATGGAATTTTTGGATTGCGTTATTAAGGAAACGACACGATTATTTCCTTCAGTGCCTGTAATCGCACGACAACTAACGGAAGATTTAAGAATGGGTTTGTTTACAAATATATATCTATATGGGGCATTCTATACCAAATCAACATTTTTTTCCCGACCATTTTTGATTAGCTTCAATTTTGTTATGTTTTTGTATCTATTGAAAGTAGTTTCCATGAATTTTTTTCAGATTTTTATCTTTATCGATATACGTGTTATATAAATTTTCTTAAAAAGTTGATTTTAAAAAATCTAAGTACATATAACTTGAAAAAAAATAAAAATATTGTCATTAAAAAAGTGGTAATTTTTTTGTTTTGAATGTATTTTTCGAAAAAAATATTAAATAAATTAAGAAAAGAAAATTTAATAATATTTAATAATGTGTTAGTCAATTTTAAACGAAATTATGTTTTTCTTCAATAAATGTCAGTTTTTTTCATAACAATTTATAATATTTTAGACTTAAAACTAAATTTTTTAATTATTGGCAAAAAAGGAATTTAAATATATTCGATTTGTTAAGATTATTTTTGTAAATTTCTTTTAAAATCGCACGTTATTTGATATTTTAATACTGTTCCGATTTAAAAAACAAGTATTTATAAAATTAATAGGCACTCATTTCGAAGTTTTAAGTCAGATAAAAAATTCCAATAATTTAAATTTTTTATGATTTTGGAATTTACTTTTTTTTTCGGAAATTGATAGATATGAAAATCTAAAAAAATTCATGGAAGCTACTTTATATACATACAAAAATTGAAAAAAAATTAAACAAAAAATTTTTGGGGTAAAATGTCGGTGATTTGGTATGTCATCCCCCCCACATAAAAACACAACACACACACACGCGCACGCGCGCCCACACGCCCGCACACGAACGCATGCACACGCACACAATTCGTGTATAATTTGCAATATATTATTTATTAAAAGTCGCGACTTTCTCGTAATTAAATCAATATAATTAAACAAAAAGAAACAACAGGTGCATTTAGTAAACTGAACTACATTTTTTTATCAATTTTTCCTAATGGTGAATTACAAGCAAATCAAAACCTAGATAGTGTGAATCTTACTTCCAATTTTAAAGAGATATTTAGCACAAACATTAGTTGAGTATTTATTATTTGAGTATTTAAAAAAAAAACAATTTATTTAATACCAAAATAAAAAATAATTTAAAGATATAGCAAAAAAAATGAATTAAGAGAATTTAATAAAAATGTCATTACAGTTTCTGACAAGAAATATCATTTTGTAGACCACATACGTTTGTTTTGTAGATTAATCTGGACTCTATTGTGCTATTCTATATTATTACATTAATAACGCCTAATTGCATAAAGATATTTGTGTTTTATAGGAGAAATTATTTTGCCGAAAGGTGCTGATGTTGTCCTATCACTGTCAACGATGCACCGAAATGAAAAATATTGGCCAAATCCATTAATGTTTGATCCGGATAGATTTCTTCCAGAAAGATTAAGAAATTCCGGTTCGGATAATTATTTACCTTTTAGTATCGGGTCAAGAAATTGCATAGGTAGGTATAATCAATAAATTATTATAAGTGAATTATAAAATTTATTTTACATCTATCACAAATTCTTTCAGGTATAAAGTATGCGATGATTTCTATGAAAGTTATACTAGCTACTTTGATACGAACATTTGTATTTAAAGTGGATAAAAGTATTACTATCAATAAGATTAAATTAAAGAGTGAAGTTCTACTCACTCCTGCTGGGCCCCTAAAAGTCAAAATTGAGAAGCGGAGTTTTTTATTATAAAGATATACAATGTACGGGGATATATTAGACAAAATGTGTATTATATTCTTATATAAAATATTCCACATTGTTATCAATCAATATTAATATATATAGTATAACATTCTCAATTAATTACATAATGTAATATGAAAAAATTTGTTGAATAAAATAAAATTATGATATATATAAATTATTTTAAACTATGCTTTCTAAGATTTTGTAATACAATTTTACATGATAAACGATTAAGATTAAAGTATTTTCAGAAATTTAAGCATTTTCTCGTCTTTAGTTAAAAATCTAAAATCCTTTAAATAATATAAGTGTGTATTATAATATTATTGCAACTTGATTTCTCATCTCTGATAATTTTTTCAGATTTTCTTTTACAGAGCATACACAAAATAAATCTGTTTTTTCTTCTTTTTGCTTCTTTTCAATTAACAAAGATGTTAAGGCTAAAACAACAGAATACATATAATATACACTTTATTATGAATATTAATTAATATACTAAATAGAACTTAAAGTAGGTGCTCATCATTTCTTGATTCTTACCTAAATCAAATTCGAATCATAATAACGTACTAACAATATATCATAATAACGTACTAACAATATATCATAATAACGTACTAACAATATAAAAACAAGAAATAAAACAGTCATTTTCTCAGCTGTTAACAATATAATTAAATCGTTATCTATAAGTATGTTTCTATCCTACAATTGGAAGGCATAATTATAAATATGCGTTAATTCAGATAGCATACTGTGTAAAGAATGATTTCTTTTATATTGCTATTACGATTGTCATTATGATATTCGAATTCAATATCAATAAGAATTAAGAAATCATTAACGCTTGATTTGACTTTGTATATTAGTATTATCATAATAAAGTGTATATGATATATATTTTGTTGCTGAATATCACGATAACGATTCTACTAGTAGTAGAGTAATATAAAAAAAGACATGCATCGTTTTCTCACTTGCTATTCGTCAGTAAAATATATAAAATCATTCAATAATATATAAATTATAATGTAATTCATAATTTTTATTTTCGTTTTTACTATTTTTTTATAAATACTTTGGTCATCTTTATTTTAATTTGGATAAGATGGTTCATTTTTATTATTAAAACATACATTATCAAATTATTATGTATTTTGTTTATTTACGTATAAAATTTTACTTCTGTTCTGTTTTAAGATTATTTTTTGTTAAAAAAAACTATCCAAAAGATTATATTTTTATTAAAATTTAATTTTTTTTTATAAAAGTTTTATTTTATATTAAAAAATATATTAAAGTTTATATGTTCAATGTATAAAAATAAAAAAGTAAATATGTAAAATTATAAGTTTTTTTTATTACTTTAACATCAAATATATATGTATGCGGTCAACTGTTTTATAATACTATGGCCATTTTTTCCCTAAAAGTCAGGAAAGATGGTCAATACTCATTTTGATAATATAAAATTTCTATTAAGTATTTGTTCTATTAAGTAATTGATAATATTACGTACTTTTTAATCTTTAATGAAGTAATATGCCAAATATTATAAAAAATAACTAAAATAAAATTATGTTTTTTTTACATTTACATTATTAAATATCATTTATAAAGAAATATTGATTGTATTTAAGATATCAACCCCCCGATGGGTTCCCACCTTGACGAAGTCCCTCGACTGATGGAGGGGGGGGGTCCGAGGTGGAAGGATATCACCCGCTCAGGGGTGTGACCGACCGCAGCCTCGGGCCCCCTCGCTCGTCCAGTCGTAGGGACGGGTGCAGGGGCTTGAGGGGGCACGCGGGGGCCGCTCGCTTAGGAGATGGCAACCGTGTGCACCGGACAAAGAGGAACCACCCAAGCAAAGGTGTGTGCAACCGTGCCGAGGGCTGCGTGGCGTAAGGGGTGTTACGTTGCTAACGGTGTCTCTCGGATACCGGGCGACCTCCGAGAGTATCGAGCCAAGCCCTGGGCATCGCTCTGCCCGGGTGAAACCGCGCGACCGCACTACTCGTGGGAACAAAATGGACATTGAGAAAAATAAAACAAACTTTTCGGAAGTCCTACAGGGCGTGGCCACCTTAGGTGACGAACGACCTGAAGGAGAATGCCCGGGCAGTTCGGGGGCGGAGCCAACTAAAACCCAGCCACCAAACGTTCGGGTTCGGTATAGCGGAGCGGCAAGGCGACGCTATAAAAAACAAAAGCAGATGGAGGCGAAGGGGGAGGCTGCAAGGCCTACTCCAGAACCGACACCTGCTTTAACAGTTACTCCAAGGACGGGGGAGCGAGCTACTACTGGGGCGGTAAAACGACTCAGGTCAGAGCATAGCACACCCAGTCCTTCCAGTAACACTCAGTTGGGCAAAAGGCCGAAAGACGTAACTGACCAAAGGACTTTTGCCCAACTGACCTCTGGTCTCATCAGGGTTGCCTTGGTTCCCATGGCATACCCGGATAGAAGACTGGAAAAAGACGAGGCATCGCTTCTGAAAGAAATGGTGAGAAAGCGTATCCTTTGCCTAGCAAAGGGTACCAAAGCGCCTACTTTCAGAGGCACCTCGGATAGGGACGGGGCAGTTGTCTTCAACTGCACCGACAAAGAGACTGAGAGGTGGCTTAGAAGCCTAATCTCAGAAGTCAAGTTAAATGGGATCGAACTGCGTGCACTGCGAGTCGATGAGCTCCCTAGGAGACATCGAATCGTAGTGCACGTAGAGGATCCCACGATACCTGTCAAGGAAGCGCTGGAGCTACTTGACAGGCAAAACGAAGGCATCCAGTCATCGGACTGGGTGATCGCGAAGGGGAGCGAGAGTAGGGACGCCACGAGCACCCACTTCGCTGCCCTTGTGGGGGATGGGGCGTTGAGGGCGCTAAGAGCTCTCAATTTTAAACCCTACTGCGGACTCGGGCAGGCGACGGTTAGGTTGCCTGCTGGAGACAGCGATAAGGAAAGCGCAAAGGAGAAAGCACCGGGCCCGTCAGAATAAATATGGCGGACCGTGTACACTTTACGCAGATTAACTTGCATCACAGCAAAAGCGCCTCGGCTGTACTAGCCAGGTGCACAGCTGTGATGCACACAAGTAGATATATATTCTTAATACAGGAACCATGGATTATCAAGGGACATATCAGAGGACTTGGTAGCTGTGGAAAATTATTCTGGGCGGGTAACACGGACCGACCGAGAGCCTGTATCATAGTGAAAGGACTAGACGCCTGTCTACTGCCACAATTCAGCGATGGTGACCTAGTCGCCATCAGACTAAAGATAAAGCTGACTAGTGGGGGGGGTCAGGGATCTGATAATAGGGTCAGTATACATGCCCTATGATTTGGATAACTTACCCCCTCATGAAAATGTAATCAAACTCACGACCTATGCGAAGCAGAAGGGGCTGGAGATACTCCTGGGCTGCGATGCCAACTCACACTACCTGGTGTGGGGAAGCACCGATATAAATCCCAGGGGAGAAAGCCTATTCAACTTTGTGGTAGGTACAGAGTTGCACATCCTCAACAGAGGAACAGAACCTACCTTCCTGGACTCTAGAAGACAGGAAGTGATAGACATAACCACATGCTCTGGTGGAGTACTGGATCTGGTGAGGGGATGGAGGGTCTCTGATGAGCCCTCGGGATCAGACCACAGACAGATCCGCTTCACCATGGAGCGGACACAAAGCCAAGGGATATGGAAGAGAAATCCCAGGAAAACGAATTGGAGGGGGTTCGAGGAAGATCTTAAGAGTCGACTCAAGAATACTCCCACCAAATTCCACACCAAAGAAAATTTGGAAATGGCGGCGGACTATCTGAATGATGCCATCAAATACTCATATGAGATGAACTGCCCATTAGAGGCGAAAGATCCTACAGCCAGAACACCATGGTGGAACAAGGAGCTAGCTAAGCTCAGGGCTGAGGGGAGAAGACTCTTTAACAGGGCTAAAAATGTAAATACACCGAGATCCTGGGAAGAATACAGGAAATCTCAGAGAATTTACAAAAAAGCGATAGTAAAGGCTAAAAGGAAAGGATGGAGAAGTTTTTGCTCAAGTATCGAGAGTGCTTCTAAAGCATCTAGACTGAGCAAAATACTCTGTAAAGGAAACCAATCACAATGGGGCTGCCTTAAGCTTCCCAGTGGAGAGTATACAGAAACTGCGGAGAAAACCCTACAGCATCTTATGGAAATTCATTTCCCGGGCTTTCGGGGAGACTCCACAGTTAATGACAAGCAGAGACCCATGACCGTTCATAAACCGAGAGCATGGGGACTGGCAGCCAAAGTAGTATACCCGCAAGCAGTGGAATGGGCTGTCGGCTCCTTTGATCCTTTAAAGGCTCCAGGACCTGACGGCATATACCCAATCCTACTGCAGAAAGGGCTCAGCAACCTGCTAGGCCCACTGACGAAAATTTATAGGGCAAGCATTGCCCTTAGACACGTCCCTCAAAAGTGGAGAGAGACTAAAGTGGTCTTTATACCAAAACCTGGCAAGAATGGTCATGTCAGGGCCAAGGATTATAGACCAATAAGCCTTATGTCATTCGTATTGAAGACCTTAGAGAGATTGGTGGACAGATTCCTCAAGTCCAACTCTCTAATACACCATCCTCTAGCTAGCGCCCAATATGCTTACAGGGAGGGCAGGTCTACCGAAACCGCCCTACACCACCTGACAGGCAAAATTGAAGGGCAGCTAGAGGCAAAAGGCTATGCTATCGGAATTTTCCTGGACATTGAGGGTGCTTTTGATAGCACCTCACATGCAGTTATCAGGGAAGCACTGAGCAGACATGGAGTTCAAGAACCGCTGGTGGACTGGATAGAAGATATGCTAGCGGACAGATGCCTGTCGGTTGAGTGCCAAGACATCTCCGTCAGAGGAAAACCAACAAGAGGCTGTCCACAGGGAGGAGTCCTATCTCCGCTGCTGTGGTGCCTGGTGATAGACGACCTACTAAAGGAATTACAGAGGAAAGGTTTCTCGACCTTTGGTTATGCTGATGACGTGGCCATCGTGGTAAGAGGATCATTTCTAAATACATTAAGGGACCAAGCAAAGGATACCTTAAGAATTGTGCAAAACTGGTGTGAGAACAGAGGTCTATCGGTAAATCCGAGCAACACAAACATCATGGTCTTCACCAGAAAATATAAACCGGAATCTATAGAGCCGTTAAAACTCTGGGGGAAGGAAATACCTTTTACAGACTCAGTAAAATACCTGGGGTTAATACTAGATCCCAAGCTTAGCTGGGAAAAACACTTAACAGAACGAAGGAAAAAGTTCTACGCATCCATGTGGATGTGCAGAAGAGCAATGAGCAAGTCGTGGGACATCAGCGCTAGTGCAGCAATGTGGCTGTATGGGGCGGTTCTGCTGCCGCGATTGCTCTATGCATCAGTTGTCTGGTGGACGAGAACAAGCAAGAGGGAGGCAGAGAAACTGCTGAGAAGCCTGCAAGGTAACTACCTAAGGGCTGCAGTAGGGGCCATGAGAACCACACCCACAGAGGCGCTTGAAATAGCCCTCAATGTTACGCCACTAGACTTGGCTGTGGTCAAAACAGCCAACACCACGGCATACCGCCTAAAATGTCAGGGTGAATGGAGAGATACTGGACTAGGACACACTAGGCTGGGTCTACTCCGAAAGAAACCTGTCGAGGGCAAACAAGACAGAATAACAAGAAAATACCAGCTGGTAAAACATTTTAAATTATGGATACCAGAAAGAAACGAATGGCTGAATCCGGGGGGAATCACGAACACAAATGTGGACCTGTGGTTCACGGACGGATCAGGCATAAACAACTGCTTCGGAGCGGGAGTATATGGACCTAGGGAAAACTATAGGGAAAGCATTCCTATGGCAGGCGACTGCACGGTCTTTATGGCCGAGATGCTTGCCATCCTCAGGTGCACCGAACACATCCTAGCTAAAGGTACAAATCGCAGAAAAATACATATCTGCTCGGATAGCCGGGCAGCTCTTTTGGCGTTGGCAAAGACAACCACCGAATCAAACTTGGTTTGGGACTGCATGGTAGCGCTGGAGGAGCTGAGCGGATCAAATAAGGTAACTCTAGTCTGGGTACCTGGGCACCAAGGTATACCAGGGAACGAAATAGCAAACTCTCTGGCTAGAGAAGGGGCCAGTAAGGCACCAACTAGTCAGGAGGTAGGATTACCTTTCACGGTGGGCAAAAACTTCATCAGGGAAAGCATAAGCAAACTGCATAAGGCCAGGTGGGAGAAGCTGGAAACCTGCCGCCAGGCCAAGTTCCTGATGAAGGATATCAGTGGTGTCAGGACCAAAGAATTACTTGCACTGAATAGGCAGAGACTGAGGGTGGGGATAGGACTACTTACAGGACACTCCCCAATACTTAAAGCTCACCTATTCAATATCAGACTCGCAGATAGGAAGGAGTGTCGACTATGTGGGGAGGAGAAAGAGGACAGCATACATATACTGTGCCAATGCCCGGCTCTTGCTCGCAGGAGGTTTACGACCTGGGGGCAAGGTTTTCTTAAATCCCAAGACTTAAGCGAAACAAGGGTGACGGAACTTATAAGCCTAGTGGAAAATTCTGGGCTGAAATCCCAACACCCGGTTTGAAAAAGAGTGAGGAGACACAATAGAACTCTTTTTGTTCTGAGTGCCGTCGGGGGCCGATTGGAACCACTCACTTTACTCTACTACTACTACTACTAAGATATCAAGATAATATACTTTTTTTATTTTTCAAGAATCAGCTTTTCTTGCACAAAGTAAACATTGAAGATAAATTATAATAAACATTGAAGATAAATTTAAATTTATAATGAATATAACAATTTCTCTGTAATAGGCATATAACTTCTAACTGAAGATATTTTATTGATAACAAATAAGGCATCAACAGTGAAAACAGAAAAACTTATCATATACAAATTCTGTGACACATAAAATCAATATTTTATTTAATTAAACATATATACATACACATTTGATGTCTTGCGATTAAAGCAATCAATAACATAGAAAATATATGTTTACGAATCATTTATATTCTTCTAACTTTTGGCCAAGTAAGAAAGAAAAGGAATTGAAAATATCAAAATTGGATAGAGAGCGATGATGATGAGTCAGGCAGTAACAAAAATGAGAATAAAAAAAAAAAAAAAGATAAGGATGGTGCAAAGAAAATGAAAAAGTGTAAACATGGTAAATTGCAAAAAAAGAAAAATATGAAAAAAATGCAACATACACAATAATTAAGGGAAAAAAATTGTCTAAAAAATGGTCAAATTTGAAATAGCTGTAACTTTGTTTCCAAAAATGAGAATTTAAACTTTAAAAAAGGGTTTCAAAGCTTGAAATCTCTTCGAAAGGTCAGAGCTGTTATACTATATGTATAAATACAGGGTGTTTGGTGGTCGCGTTTCACCTCTCGTGAGCAGGTAGAGTGGGTTAAACCAAGTAGAAAAGTCCTGTACCATTTTGCGAAATTCGTAATAATTAATAAGAAATTAATTAAAATAGATTGGCCAATTTGCGCGCCTACAAGCACACGGCGAGAAGAGACAGCCCACTCGGGGGTCCAGCGTTATCCGCTGCTCATACATGCTATTGTCTTTTGTAGATCGCTCCACCCCGCGCTTAGCAACCGCGTAACATTAGACTGTTTCTTTTCGCCGCGTACTTAGTAACCATGTAAGACTGGGCTTTATGTATATCTAATTTGTATATCAATTGGCTATAAAAAGGGCAGACTTTGTGTGTGTGTGTGTGTGTGCGCGCGTGCGTGCGAGCGTGCGTGCGTGCGTGCGTCTGTGTGTGTGCTTTTTTAATAAAAATTTTATTTCTCTTTCTCTACCATTTTCTTATCCTTTCCCTTACATTAAAATAACCAGAAGAAAAATAATTAGAGAAAAGTTTTACTAAAGAAGCATACACACCCACACACACACACACATACACACAAAGTCTGCCCTTTTTAGGGCCACTCTTGATGTACAAATTTGACTGAACAACCTCCCCGCGGTGTACATTGGATAATGCGAATGCCGATAATATGTCAACTTTGAAGCTTCGTATCTTGGGAACGGCTTGCGTAAGAGACATCAATAGGTAGTGTTTTGAAAACGTCTCGACAAGGCCTACAAGAATATGCAATAGAAAGTAGGGGATTCCATTTAAGAAAACATCGATGGGATAAACTTACGAATACGACCCACGCCCGATTGCCATAAATTTTTGTAGACACACTGTAAATGATGTCAAATGATTGTCCTTAAGCGGATTTTCACCGATACAAACATTTAATGCTAAAAATATTAAAATAACTTTCTATATAAATTATTGTCGGTAATTATATAGAATAGGGCCTTTTCACATGGATACACACACACAGGGGAGGGGTGCAAGGGGCCTTCGGCCCCCCTCCCGCACCCTCCCCGCCAGTAGCCAGGGTGGACCTCGCTTCACGTTGTAAAGTATATGCCTAAACACAGTCAATTCCAATAGACAATCAAGAAAGATATATTCAAATAACAACACATTTACTACCAAATATACCAGGTGTCCCGTTTTAAAAGACCCACTCAAATATCTCATTGTCAGAAACACTGCGTTAAATCGAAAAATGTTTCCTACAAAAGTTGTAGGGTTTCGAGGGGGACATAACATAGTAATATTCATTTGACCTTGGGCGGCGTCTCCAAGGTTAGTGAAGGTTAACCTTAAGTGAAGGTGAGAATGAATTTTGAAGAAAATAAAAAAATGCTTCAGATAAAAGTTGTTCAAATTAATTAGTAGAAAAAGATGTTATAATAAAAAATATGGGTTTCCATTTAAAAAATTTATTCTCACCTTCACTTGACCTTGGAGACGCCGCCCAAGGTCATATGAATATTACTATGTTATGTCCCCCTCGAAACCCTACAACTTTTGTAGGAAACATTTTTTTATTTAACGCAGTGTTTCTGAGATATTTGAGTGGGTCCTTTAAAATGGAACACCCGGTATATAAAGCGTTCTAAGATATACAATATACATTGCGACGTCTTTTTCTCCCGACTCGATTAAAAGCCGGAAGAACGGAGCTTGGCCGTCGTCAAAACACAGGGGTTTTAATGTTTCACGCGGCGGAACTAAGCTCGGGGTCGTCCCGCGCGTGCCGCAGCAGAACGCCAGCCGTGATATTCGCGAGAGACTAGTTTTGGGCGCCAGACGCGGTCTTTCACGCATCAAACCACAAATCGCGAACCCAACGCAAAGTTTTGGCCGGGAATCCCGCTACGGGCTAACTAGCTCGCCTAACGGCAGAGGGGCAGGGTGTGGTTGCCGAAATTGCTCTAACGGAAGGAAATTACACTCTTTTCGCGATGTGAGGAACACAGAAATGACGACACAGACATTTAAGTTGACAGTACTAAAGAAAAGCAGTACGCGATTTAGTTAAGCAAAGCAAAATAATGAAGTTTATTATAAACCAATGTAATAGAAATAAATATAAAAGAAAAATATAATAGCGGATGATAATCAGAGAATAAATTTAATAACAAAAGATAATAAATAAAAGTTGAAGATAACAAATTATAACTGGAACCGATATTAATAATGAAGTATAATGGAAAACTAGGAAAGTAATAAAGAAATGACTATAAAGACGGAAGATAATATACAAGACACAGTAACTCCAAAAGTCTATACAAAAGAAAATATTTCGACGATTGAACACAGAGTTATATCCGCGACAAGCTTAAGTCCGAGATACGCGCATCGATAGCATAGACGAATACGAAAGAATAACCGCGACCATACAAATAGACATTATCGAACTGACTTAGATCGCGAACAATCGGAAGGCCATATCGGCGACGAGACTGGAGAGTGATACAATATCTGGATTAATCTATTTTTCGCGATCCGACGGGCGAAATTCACCGGTGAATCGAGGGCGCCGGAATCTTTTCCGCGCGCTGTCTCTCTCACTCACGCGCTCGACTACGCTCGCTCTCTCGCTCGTAATCTCTCTCACTCGCGCGCGTTCTCTCTCACTCGCGCGCTCGACTACGCTCGCTCTCTCGCTCGTAATCTCTCTCACTCGCGCGCGTTCTCTCTCACTCGCGCGCTCGACTGCGCTCGCTCTCTCGCTCGTAATCTCTCTCTAACGCGCTCGCCGGTGGTCGCGAACTGCGTTATCACTCTCTTTATGTCGAATTCCTCCGCGATGAGATTAACACAAGGTGACGTCCGGACACAGCCGGATAACGCATACAACAACGAGACCCGACAAACATACGCACTAACAGAAGTAATATTAGAGAAAGACGCGACAACCGTGTAATATGAGACACGACATATATGATCGAATCCCAGAGAGACGAAGATTTCGCGTTAATATTATTCACTTGCCCGAAGGTGCGAAAGTACTCGCCGCTTGACGTCGATCGCTCGTACACCAAATAGTTTCCCGAATAAGGCAGAGCCCACGCGACAAAACTTCACTAAATAAGACAATCGCGTCAGAACGGACGAGACTCGGATTAACACCGTGACAGACGTGATAATTAGTTGATACGCTTACGAAAGGGTAGCCTCACCGGTACTTCTCCCTTCGACTTGGTCCCTCTTGAGCTCGTCTTTATCGCCAGAATCGAGCTCAGGTCGTCACACGTCTCGCTAAGTTGAGCGGTCGCACCAATCTGCCGGATCTATCGGCCCGAAAATCGACAGCCGGATCAATGCTGCGCACGCGGGGTGCGTACGCGATAACCAATTACGGCGCCGTGCCGTCTACCGTCGTCGCGCGAGATTAGCAAGGCCGTACGGGGGTTCACAGCACCCCTCGTGATGGTGACAAAATATATTTATTCGCGCGGTATTTGCGTAGGGTTTCGAGGTCCTCGCGACCTCGCGCCGCGGGCCTCCCCGCGGTGGCCTTGTGTCCAGTATCCGACGGAGCGGTAACCCGCGGGAGGAAAGTTATCTTCCCGGTCTGGGCCCTTCCGGCGCCTGTTGTCGGGCGCCTCACTGGATCTCCTGTCAGTAGATTGTCAAGGCCGAATTCCTACGTGACGCTCTGTATTTGCTTCCTTCTTTGTTGTTAGGAAGGGCAGTTCTTACGGTTCTCGGCGGTATGTTTATCTCGCTAATCTCTCCAACCGCGGCTGTCTCTTTCCTGCGACGACAACACCTCTCTCTCTCTTTCTCCAGCAACAATATTCTCTCTCGGTCAGGCTCCCAAAAATAAAGTAAAATACACGCGAATTAGTAACAATTGATACGGTGTTGCTCAGTCTCTCTGGGATTTTCGGTTTCGCTCTCTCTCTCTCGCTCTCTCGCGATTGGCGTGACCGCTTGGCTTTTTGCCCCGCGATTAGGCTGGGGCGGACGCGCGTCGTGACGACCACGTCACAACATATATAAAGAATCCTAAGAAATACAAAAATAGAATATCAGAACGAAAACGTCAACAAGAAACAATTTATATTATTCTTTTTTTAGCCAGAATATACATCTTTAATGTCTTCAATTAATTTTTTAAATGGATCTAATTTATGTTTTTTTACATCTCGCCTCCACAGAAACTCACACAAATGATTAGCCATATTGTCTTTCGTAATTCGTAAATCGTAAATAGACAATAATTTATACAGAATATTATTTTAATATTTTTAGCATTAAATGTTTGTATTGGTGAAAATCCACTTAAGGACATTCATTTGACATCATTTACAATTGTTATTACGTGTTCGAAATTATCGGTGATATCGTTGATGAAATGCACTGAGATGAAGAGATCGACTATTTGTAATAGACAACAAATCTTTTATTTGAGATAGAATCGATTACAATGAATAATCGCGAGAAAAACAGAGCACAGAAAGTTATCGTAAACGAGATGTTTGCTAGACAGCTGTCGATAGCGAACTGAACAGGATTTCGGCGAAAAATATGTATGTCAAGGACGCGAACGTTATAATGCCGAACTGCTGATTTACAGTTGCGAGGTGCTGCGAGACGCGCGGCAAGACGCTCGAGATGCGGAAAAAACGTAAACATATTCGCTCGGGAAGCCGAGCCGATGCACGACTTTCGCAGAAATAGAAGTTAAAATAAATGAAATGATAAATTGAAAATTACATAGAGATCCGAGAATTAAGATTAAAGTATTTTAACATTACCGCCCGCCTCAGGGGCGTGATAAACGCCGCTGAAGCAAATAATAAAAAGGATACGATACAATAAATAAAAGGCTGAAAGAAATAGTTCAAAGAAATTGATGACAGTTAGCGCTATTAATACTAAGCATACAGACCGGTAGATGCAACCTACGAAAATAACTCAACGCGAGTAACAGAAGGTAATTACGGATAGAGATTGAATATTAAAAAAAAACACAGATTTACATTTATGCGGCTGGAGAGTCGATCGGAAGCGGACACAATTTAACGACGGGTCGTTTAAACTCCGAAGTTGCAGTACGAACGGTGACGACACGAATTCGACCATCTGAACCAGGATGTACAGCGGTTACTCGCGCTAACGGCCACTTCGACGGTGGATATCGCTCATCGAGAATTAAGACGAGAGAACCGATCGCGATTGAATTAGAGGACTGCTGCCACTTATTTCGAGTCTGTAGACGCTGAAGATACTCGGTCGACCAGCGAATCCAAAATCGTTCGAGCATCTGACGGAGTAGTTGCCACCGTGATAAGCGTGAGATCGGCGTTTCGGTTAATGATGGTTCCGGAATGACAATGAGAGATTCGCCCACGAGAAAGTGAGCGGGAGTTAACGCGAAGACATCGGCTGGATCGTCAGAAAGCGCGGAAAGTGGTCGCGAATTCAAAACTGCCTCGATCTGTACAAGAAGTGTACTGAATTCCTCGTACGTGAGGACGGAGTCGCCAATGACGCGTCGAAGGTGAAACTTGGTAGATTTCACCGCTGCTTCCCATTTACCACCGAAGTGTGGAGCTGAGGGAGGATTGAACTTCCACGTAGTGCCGCCGCTAGAAGATGAGATAGTTCGGCAGTCTCCTTAGACGCGGAATGGAATAACCGTCGGAGTTCCGCATCGGCGCCGACAAGATTCGTTCCGCAATCGCTCGTGATTGTACTACATCGGCCGCGTCTGCTGATGAATCGTCGCTAAGCAGCGATGAATCCTTGAGTTGAGTAGTCTGAAGCAAGTTCGAGGTGGACTGATGATGTGGCGAAGCAGACGAACACGATCAGATAGCCCTTGTAATTCCGAGAGGCGCAGGTGCGAAGAGTGAAAGGACCGGCATAATCCACGCCGGAATGAAAAAATGGGCGCGTTGGTGTCACGCGAGACTTTGGCAGCGATCCCATCATCTCTCTGGCGGTGGCGGCGCGATGTCGAGTGCATCGGATGCATCGACGAATGAAAGCGCTGACGGGGATGCGACCGCCGATGATCCAGTATTGTTGCCTCAACGTTGCCAGCACGACTTGCACTCCGCCATGAAGTGTCTGCTGATGGATGTCTGAAATTATAAGACGAGAAGGAAGAGTCGCGAGGCAATATGGCTGGATGCTTGCTGTCTAAATCCAATAATGAATTTTTGAGGCGTCCGCCGACGCGAAGAATGCCGTCTGAGTCGACGAATGGCGTTAGCTTGAGAAGTGGATGGGAGCGACAAAGAACAGATTTCCGAGAGCAGAGGTCCAATTCCTGGCCAAAGTACATCCTCTGTGTTTCCTTTAACCAGAATGATCGGGCGTTGAGGAGCTCGTCCGCTGTCAATCCCAAGGTGGACGGGAGCTTGAAGCGAGACGTCGCGCGCATGATCCATGCCGTAATGCGAAGTAGACGGTTGAGCTGCGAATATCGATCTAGTAAGTCCCAATAGTCAGGTGTTGCTCTTACCATTGAGACGTGGATCGAATTCTTCGGGCGCTCTTCAAGGTCGATGGATGACTCGATAGAAGGAGTTCCGGCCGGCCATCCAACCGAGGGACCTTGAAGCCACGATGGGCCGTGCCACCAAAGGTGATGATGATGAAGTTGATGCGGAGAGAGACCTCGCGATAAGCAGTCGGCGGGATTGTCCACTCCTGCGACATGATGCCAGCGAGCATCGGGAGCTAGCTCCTGAATAGCGGCCACTCTATTGGAAACGAATTCCTTCCACCTTGACGGATGACCTTTGATCCATGCGAAACTGACACTGGAGTCGGTCCAGAGATGGACAGACACCCGCTGATATTCGAGGAGATCTCGAACTCGAGCAAGTAGGCGAGCTAACAAAACAGCAGCTGAGAGTTCCAATCTAGGAATAGTTTGTCGCTTGACGGGAGCGACTTTGCTCTTGGCTGCGAGGAGTTCGACCTTGGCGTTTGCGTAATCGTGGAACGTTCGGATGTATAGAGCAGCGCCGAGTGCGTCCTGGGAAGCGTCGGAGAATCCATGGAGTTCGATCCCTTTTACAGACGAAGAAGTGCCAATCCAGCGAGGAATTGAAAGCTCTGCCAGGCCTTTCAAGCCCTCGTCAAAGGTGAACCATTCTTGAGCTAGAGAGGCAGGCAATAGGTCATCCCATCCGACTTGCGATTTTCAGAGCCGTTGAATAAATATCTTGCCTACAATGGTGATTGGAGCGATCCATCCAAGAGGGTCGAAGAGTTGCGCGACCCGAGACAATGCGGATCGTTTTGTGAGTGTAACTGGAAGATCAGATTGACTCACGTGAAATCTAAAGATGTCGTTCGTAGGATGCTAAGCGAGCCCGAGAGTGCGAGCTTCGGTCGGGAGTTCCCGAGTGGAAGGTAGCTCAGAGAACGGTGAGATGCCCGAGAGAATGGCGTCGTCGTTTGATGCCCATTTTTGCAAGCTGAAGCCGCCCGCCATGAGAAGTCGGATTAGTTGAGCGGCTTTGGCTTGAGCTTCTTGCGGAGAATCAGCACCGGAAAGGATGTCATCCACATAAGTTTCCCTGTGTAAGATCTTGGCCGCTTGCGGATAATCGTGTTCTTCATCGGAGGCAAGCTGATGAATTACTCGAAGCGCGAGGTACGGAGCACAAGTGAGGCCGTAGGTCACGGTACACAATTGATAATCTCGAGGAGCTCCGACTTCACTCCAGAGTATTCGTTGATGATCTCGATCCTCGTGGTGAATTACAATCTGCCGATACATCTTCTGAATATCGGCAGCGAAGACGAAAGCGTAAGTTCGCCAGCGAAGAAGAACGGCATCGAGATCTTGTTGCAGCTTCGGTCCTGCGTGAAGGCAATCATTAAGTGACACGCCGGTGGTAGTGCGCGATGAGCCATTGAAGACGACTCTTAGCTTCGTCGTGGAACTGGATTCGCGAAGAACCCCATGATGAGGCAGATAAACTAGAGTAATATGACCTTGATGATTTTCTGTCAGCTGCATGTGTCTTAAGTCTTCGTATTCCGTCATGAAGTCAACGTAGAGCTTGCCGAAGGATGGATTTTGCTGTATCCTATGGCGGACCCTTTCGAGCAAACGACTCGCTGCGTATCGAGATTCTCCCAAGGTCTTGTGAGTTGAGCGGAATGGCAGACGAACGATATATCTCCCGGTGCTGTCTCGAGAGTGCGTTTCGCGAAAGTGTTTCTCGCATTCGAGCTCGTCTGGACTCAAATGAGTGGAGGCTGTTGACGCGACTTCTTCTTGCAGCCAGAATCTCTGAAGTTCGTTGCGGAGATCGATGTCTGTGGTAGATTGAATGGAGAACGAGACCGGGCGAGAAGAAGAGGAAGACGAGTTTGCAGGTCCGGAAACGATCCATCCGAATGATGTCTCTTGAGCGACGGGGACGGTTGAAGGTCCGCGCTTAATAGATCCGCACAACAGAGATCCATAGACATCTGCGCCCAGGATGATGTCGATTGAGCCGGGTACAGCAAAGTCTGGATCGGCTAACGGCAAGTCGGCTAGATGAGTCCACGATGTCGTTACCACGGCCTGTGCTGGAATTCGTCCGGTGACACGAGGCAGGATGAACGCGGAGACGTTGACTTCGATGGATGAATCGATGTGCGATCGAAGTCGTAGCGAGACGACACCTCGAGTGGAGCCGACGTGCTGAGCGCCGACGCTGATAATGGGCACCGAGGCACGACCGCGTGGAAGTCGGAGTAATTGAACCAGTGACTCTCGGATTAGTGAAACTTCGGATCCTTGATCCAACAGTGCGCTAACGTTTGACGTTTTCGCCATGCGCAGCGACTAGCGTCATGCTTGCTGTTGCAAGTAATACTTGCGGACGCTCGAACGAAACTGCTGCGTGATGCGACTGAATCACTGGAGCGTTGGATGGTAGTTGTTGACGCGCTCGATGTCCCTGAAGTGCTCGTAGAAGTAGCTGCAACGGGTGAAGATACGACTTCGCGGTGGAGCAGCGTATGATGTTGTGCTTTGCAGTGCCGACATCGTTTTAATGTGCGGCATTCACTGAGACGATGAGCTCCAAGACAGTTAAAACACAGATTCTTGCGGTTGACGAATTCCTGTCGGTCACTGAGAGGTTTGGACGCGAAATCTGAACATGAAGCGATGTAATGAGCAGCGCTACAGAACGAACACTTCGAATTATTGACAGCGGTGGCATGAGTGCGAGCGACAGATTTGACCTTGGTGTTCGACTTCGATGAGGCATACACTGATTTCGAGAAGCGAGACTGCACGGTTTCCAATGCTCGAATACGCCCTTCGAGGAAAAGTTTGAGCTCTGCGAATGAAGCGAGTTCGTTGGAGGTTCCGTGTTCGAGCTCCCAAGCTTCCAAGGTGTGTGAATCGAGATGCCGAGTGACGACATAGACGATAAGGATGTCCCAATATTCCGTAGGCGCACCGAGTGCTTGCAAGGCGCCAAGAGATTCTTTAACGGTTGATAGCAAGATCTTGAGATCTGAGCTTGATTTCTGAGTCAGCGGTTTTAAGTCGAAGATACGATCGAGATAGGTAGTGACGAGGATGCGACGATTTTCGTAATGCGAAGTGAGCGCTTGCCAGGCGCGCGAAAAGTTCTCTGCGGT
The DNA here is from genome assembly GCF_030444845.1 of Prenolepis imparis. Lineage (NCBI taxonomy): Eukaryota > Metazoa > Arthropoda > Insecta > Hymenoptera > Formicidae > Prenolepis > Prenolepis imparis. The sequence continues at coordinate 15,470 of NW_028141483.1, read as the reverse complement.
CACCGGTATGTTAGCGAGATATCGAGCTGCTTCTCCGCTCGTTTGAGCCTTCAGATAATGCAACTTCTCGACGCACGATATATCTCGATTCGACCCGATCATCGAATGAAATAAATCGCGAAACGACGGCCAATCATGGTAATCACCGGAGAATTTTGGTAGGCTGATTTTTGGCAATGAACGACACGATCCGGAATGCGGGTCGTGAGACTTAATAGAGTCGTTCGCGTCTTTAGGTTTTTCGAGAAAAGGTTCACGAGCTTGTAATAGATAGGACTTTGAGTCCTCACATTTCGCATAAAGGTCGTCAGCAAAATATGGATGCTTACGCATTTCGTCGGTGAGGCTGCCTATGAGTTTGTCGTGGTTACCTTGAAATTTCTCCCAATTTCCTTCGAGAGTTTGCAAGGGAAAATCGGTTGATTTTCTCCGCTCCAAGTTTTTTCGTGTTTTCAAAGGCACGAGCGATTAGACCGTAGAAATGGTTTTGTTTCTCGATGACTGCTCCGAATGTTGCCATTTTGAAGGTGAGTTCACGAAAGGTCACAAGCACTTGTTGTTGAACTTGAAAGTTTAACGGTTACACAGATCGAATGAGTTTGAGAACCGCGAATGCAGTTGTGAGATATATCACTTCACCGTGATAATGCGATGTAGAGCACTGACAATGAGAGAGGAAGAGTCTTGCGAAAGCGAGACTCCAGCGAGAGTATTGCCGAACGCCGCGAATTGTACGAGAGATCGAAATAGTATCCGGCTCGAAGGACCAAAAATGTTATTACGTGTTCGAAATTATCGGTGATATCGTTGATGAAATGCACTGAGATGAAGAGATCGACTATTTGTAATAGACAACAAATCTTTTATTTGAGATAGAATCGATTACAATGAATAATCGCGAGAAAAACAGAGCACAGAAAGTTATCGTAAACGAGATGTTTGCTAGACAGCTGTCGATAGCGAACTGAACAGGATTTCGGCGAAAAATATGTATGTCAAGGACGCGAACGTTATAATGCCGAACTGCTGATTTACAGTTGCGAGGTGCTGCGAGACGCGCGGCAAGACGCTCGAGATGCGGAAAAAACGTAAACATATTCGCTCGGGAAGCCGAGCCGATGCACGACTTTCGCAGAAATAGAAGTTAAAATAAATGAAATGATAAATTGAAAATTACATAGAGATCCGAGAATTAAAATTAAAGTATTTTAACAACAATGTTTCTACAAAAATTCATAGCAACCGGGCGTGGGTCGTATTCGGAAGTCCACCCCATCGATGACCTTGACCTGACCTTCAATAGGTCACTCAAGGTCAAGTCCATATTTTCATCATCTGTCCCCCTTCAAGTCCTACAACTTTTGTCTGACACATTTTTCCATATCTTCCAAATATTTCGAGATATTTGCATGAGGAGATTAAAATGGGACACCCTGTATATACATATATATATATATATTTTACTGCTTAAATTTGATTTTTTTGCAAAATTAAGTATACCTATATTAATAAATAGCATGAATATATTGTTACGTCCTGGCCTGCACGAAGGAAAGGCCGCTCGAAGGTCGTAACAGCGTTTTCCCGAAATCGGAGTGATTTCGGGTCGAACGGACTGTCTGGCCCCTTTGCAGGTCAACGACTGGATAGTCGCTTTTACCTGGCTTATCTCAGGGGTCCGTTCGTCGGTCCTTTTCGGTAAGGGAATTAAATCCCTTTTACACGGGATAGGACCTTGTGCGATCTCGGGGGATATAGGAAGGAACACAGGGGTTTAAATAAGACTTTAAATTCGCGTAATGTAAATAATTATCATTTATTCAAAAAATAAAATCTTAATAATATTCGGAGAATTAGACATTTGAATTTGTGGACATGTATAAACAATTATATATGAGTGTGTGTGTAACGTTGATATGAAGTTCGACTCGTCAGTGAGGTCGATGACCTCGGGACGGAGAGGAGAAGAAGGAGGAGCGGTTTCGTTTAGGACCTGACGATAGAAAGCGCTCTCGGAACTCCTGCGAATCGTGCAGGTCGTAGTGCTGTGCTATGAGGCGGTTGAGGATTCGCGTTGGCTTTTGATCGTCCCGTTTCAATCGGAGAGCGCGTTTCAATGCTCGACGGGCAGCGATTTCCACTACGGATTATTAGGTTTAGTCGCGATTCCGGGGATTTATTCACTTCCGTGATCGTAGAAGAATGAGAGTCCTCACTATTGGCTGTATATTATTTGGTGAGCGGGCTGGCAGCTATAGGTTGATCCTCAGGATCGATGGTTCCTTCGAGTGGTGTGGGCGAAGGTGTAGGTTGACTAGTAGCTGGTTGTTGAGCCCCGATGGTCACAATATATGCTTAATGCGAGGATCCAGTATGAAGTGCGTAACTGCCACGACGTAGGCGGAATTAATGAGAGAGCGTTCTTGGAAGATTCGCTTTTTTTATACTATTCGTCTGCCCTTCTTATAGAGCAAAGGGCGTCTTCTTTTCTTGTGACTCATAGTCATACGTTCGGTGTTTAATCCCTTTTGCGCAACGTATTGCTCTCTTGTATGAAGGGTTCTTTCCTAATTCTGATCTTTGGTCCGCTGATAGCGTGTGTCGATCGTGATATTTCAACATTACTTATGACTTATTGATCAAAGTGTAGGTTTCGTAATCTCACCGGTCGAGTTGTTTCACAATCACTGTCTTTCTCCGTTTAATTCTTATAACTAATTTCGGTCTTATAATTAATATGTTCGCGGAACGCGAATCTGCGTAAATCGGGGAGGAGAAAAGAATCGTGCAGTCCACAGGACGTAACAATATATATATCGCATATTTATTAAATATGTAAGTTTCTAAATTTTAGTTTTCTGAAATAATTTTTTTTTACTCTCAAAATAGAAATATATTTTTTATTAAAATTATTTATAAAATAAATGTTTAAAAACTTTTTTTGTGTGTAGAAATTTACATTTAAAATACTATTTATAAAACAAAATATTTGAGAAAGATAATGTAACACATTTTTAGCATTGACTAAATGTGCTCAAAAAATAAATTTCAAGAAATTAAAGGATTTATATTCGATTTAGATACATTTCCACAAAGTTCCATTATTAAAACAATTATTCAGCACAAACCAATTACCTCCGTTTCTACAAGAAGACTAGCAAACTGTTTCAGAAATTTAAATTGAAGCAAGCAAGGATGCATAGGTATACATAATTTGAAGTAATTTCAAAAACTTGATTTAAGAGCTTTCTCTTTATTCAAAGGCTGGCATACGCGATAAAATATTGTTTAACATTACGCTAGCTATATGTAACACAATCGGATCGATCTTATACAATCAAGAAGTTTTTAAGAAAATCTTAATCTTACATATATTAAATTATTTTATTAACATTTTTCTTTTTGTAATTGCGCATATCGTGTGAAAAAAATATCAAGATATGTTGATGGAAATGTTCTGGAAATTTGTAAAAACAATTTCAGTTTATTAAAACATTAATACATGGTATATTATATAATTATTTAATACTAACATATATAACAATAATTATTAACACATCTAGCTATGTTCATTCATACATTGTACATTCATTGTTTTATTATTTTAATTATTCTGCAGAAATTAATATAAAAATCATTAATCTCTCTGTAAATATTGCATAAATTACGCAAAAGGGTTTATGTGAAATAAGTTCTTCAAAAGCACATTCTAATTACACGCCATATATATTTTTCTTAGTCTTTTCCACGAGATGGAAGAAAAATTCGCATGAATAAAATATATGATATTCCTACCATTAAGATCAATACATACGCGCAAACGTAACTACACAGTTGAAAAATTTGTGTTAAATTTAACAAATATCACATGTCCCAAACGGTCCACAGAAATTTTTGTGTTAATTTAACATAATACGGATATATTAAATGATAACACGAATATTGTGTTAATATTTTAACATAAAATAAATGCAAACTTCAAGTAAACTTAAAATAAATTTTGTGTTAAATTAACATAGTTTTAATGTAAATATTAACTAAAAAAATTGTTAATTTTACATTTTATCATCCCTACTTATATTATAAAGTAAAATTAACATTTTTTCTGTAAATTTTAACAGATAAATCTTGTCACTAATAATATCGAACATATTTATTGTGTAAAATTAAAAGTAAATACACATTGTGTTATTTTTACACTTTTTTTCAGTTATTTTAATAATTTACATTTGAGTTCAATTAACACAACAGCAATATGTTAATTTAGCACACGAATGTGTTAAATATTTAACACAACAATTTTAACGGGGACCGTTTTTAACAAGAAAACACAAATTTTCCAACTGTGTAATCACAACGTATCCTATATACATAACAATCTGAAAATTGACAATAAATAATAAAAAGTTCTTTGTCGATATTGGAAAATATTTTAGATGGGAGCGTCCCGTTTGACCACGTTAATATTGACAACAGTCCCGATTGACAACGTTGAGATTGATCACGTTGAAATTGACCACGTTAATATTGACCACGTTGCGATTAACCACGATAACGATTGACCACCGTTCCGATTGACCACGGTCCCGATTGACCACCGTCCCGATTGACCACCGTCCCGATAGGCCACGCTTCCGATTGACCACGATCCCGATTGACCACGGTCCTGATTGACCACGGTCCCGATTGACCACGTTGATATTAACCACATTGCATTGACCACGTTGATATTGACCACGGTCTCGATTGACCACGTTGATATTGACCACATTCCCCATTGACCACATTGATATTGACCACGGTCCTAATTGACCACAGTTCCGATTGACCACGTTGATATTGACCACTGTCCCGATTGACCACGGTCCCGATTGACCACGGTCCCGATTGACCACGGTCCCGATTGACCACGGTCCCGATTGACCACGGTCCCGATTGACCACGGTCCCGATTGACCACGGTCCCGATTGACCACGGTCCCGATTGACCACGTTACGATTGACCACGTTGCGATTGACCACGTTGCGATTGACCACGTTACAATTGACCACGGTCCCGATTTTGACCACGGTCCCGATTGACCACATTAATATTGATCACGGTCCCGATTCATCACACACGACACGCGTTGAAATTGATCTTATTGAACGTGATCTATTTAATGCTGCGATTAATAAAATTTTTTATCTTATGTGAACCAATTAGTTGACGCAGTCTACTGTGGTACGTGAGATATTTTTTCTTTTTTAGGTTTGCTGTATCTTATGTATTGCAGTGATTGTGAACCTTAAATCTTAGTAGCAAATAAGGAAAGATATAAGTCTTTCGAGGTTAGGAAATGTGTCAGCGATATTTAATTATATGTATAATCATCTCTCTCATTGCATCTATATTATTGAAACGATTAATTTAACCATATTTTGTAAACATTGAAATATGTGAATATCATTAAGTTTGAAACTTGACAGAAATTTTTCTCTATTTTAATTAATATAATATAATACAGCGTCGACGCGTACACTCGCACGCCCTTCACTGCCAGGACTCAGCGACTTGGAGACTAGGAGGTGCATGCATCGTATCCAGCATCCTTATCAACAACAGCATCAGCGTCATCAACGTCATCGTCAATATTACTTTTATTATTATCCGCGTTATCTTTCAACATCGTACAATTACAATTATGAATACGAAGAGGACGAAGAGTGCGACGACAGGTTTCAACGATACCGTCAGCCTTTGCGAAGCGCACCGGGGACGTTAACGTTTGTGAATCTTCTCGTCAAGAGATTTCTGTGTATTCTCACTTGCTCGCCCTGCAGATTGCGCGGCGCGGCCTAACACGGTGCTGAAACATGGATCAAATTTTCTCAAGAGCGCGCACAATGTAGTATTGCACGCTGGTAAATCGTATTGAAGGTATTCTCTATGTATTTTTCCCTCTCTTAAAAAAAATACAAATTTAACGCTTTAATTGCACTACGATAAGTCTGTATTTGTTTCGCGTTGGCATGTATATGTAAACTTCATTTCTCGCAAAACCTTAATGTTAAAACGGAGCAAAGTGTATTTTAATATGTCTGATGAATAGATAATGATTAAGAGTGTTTTATAAGAAGAATGATTTAGAGAATAACGTAATAAAACATAAACGCTGTATATAAGACTGCGAAATTATATATCGTTCATTGCATATAATTAAAACAATTCTCTATTCTAAAGCACAGATAACGTATTTCCTAAGGTTGCAAAATTTTATTTTGGATAATTATTCTTTATTTATAAATTATTCTTTAATCTTTTACAATAAAGAGCAATGATGAAGAGGAATTTTTTAAACAATTAAGGGGATCCTAAACGGATGGCCGAACTCCGACGGGTTTGCGCCCTCATCTGAGCGGAACTAAAATTGTCGATAATTGCTGATAATTGTCGATAATAATATAAAAAAAAAAATTGTCGATAATTTTAGTTCTGCCATTACCGACAGCGTTATACATAAAGAGCAATAAAACAGCAAATAAAAACTGTGTTCAATATATTGAAATTAGACATCATATATTTTTACTGTTCTATCGCTTCGCACGCGTATCAGAGTATCGAAGCGCATAGATAACAGTATATCATATGTGTGTCGGTCTCTATCACATGTTTGAACACAATTGTTCATATGTATGAGTGTATTGCGAATAGATTTCTATTACATATATATAAATATTTACTTATTTGCTCAAAAATATATATGCTTATAATATTTATATAAATAATACATGTTATATAATCGTCGATTATATCGAAAATTGGAAAAAACCGAATTGTATTAGATTGATTGTAATATACTAAAAAGTTACATTATAATATCCAGTTATATATACCCCAAGTTTCGATATTCACTGTCAGTACTGAAAATCTATAGTTTACATTACGCTCGCTATAGATTTTCAGTACTGGCAGTGAATATCGAAACTCAGCCATAGTATTATGCATATACATTTGTATGTGTCATATACATTTCTTATATTTACATACATGTATGCATACATACATAATACATATACATATATATGCAATGAATTTTATTTGATACAGTGGATTACCATAAAAATAAAACATTTTTGGGAAAATGTTTCATATAAAAATTGTAAGATTTTGAAGGGGGATAATATCATGAAAATTGCTCTTGCGTAGTGTTTTTCAATTATATTTGTTATTTTTTTATGGAATTATTTTATTTTTATTATATAAATCGAACTCTCGCAACATTCAACATAAAAAGTAGTAGAATAGCTAAAAAATAAAAAAGTTACGAAATATTATATTATGAAGTATGAAATATCTCATAAAATATTAATTTTTTGATTTTACCTCAATACTTATGCACAAAATAAAGAGAAATGGTGTAAAGAGAACATATAGTTGTTTTCAAAGACAAAAATATGTAGCTGCTAATTTACATACGTTTTCTTGAAAACAACTACGTGTTCTTTTATACCAGTTTATTTCTCTCATTATTTTGTGCATAAGTATAGAGGTAAGATTATCGAAAAATAAATATTTCATAAGATATATTTCATTATTTATTTAATTATATCAAATAAATTATAAAATATCTCGTTACGTTTTCATTTTTTAGCCATTTTATTACTTTTTATGGTGAATACTGCGATTCGATTTATATAATAAAAATAAGGTAGGTTCATTAAAAAAAAACTAGGTTGAACTCTATCTTTGAAAAACGCCGAACAATCACGATATATTGTCTCCCTTCGAAACCTTTTACAACTTTTATATAGAACAATTTTCCCGAAAATGTTTTATTTATTATTTTTATGATAAAATTTATTTTTATGATAATCCACTATGTCAAATAAAATACGTATATATATATATATATATATATATATATATATAGATGTTTTATGTATGCATACGTGTATATAAATATAAGAAATGTATATGATGCATGCAGATTTGTGTGCATAATACTTACATATTTTGGATAATCAATAGATACAAATGTATTTTAATATTATGTGTGTATATGTACACACATATACAATATATACGTAATATATATATATATATATATATGCAATCGTATAAATGTTCATAATTTTTTCCAGAGGGGGGCATATCACTTCCAGAAAAAATGTATACTTTTTACATCTTTTAGTAAAAGCTTTCTCACCGCGACAAGGTAGATGTAAATTGAGAAAGGTTTTTTTTCCATTTTCTAGGGGAGGGGGCAAGTGCTCGTTTTGCCCCTCCCTGAGGACGACTATGATTGTAATAAAGATTTTTACAATACATATTTTTACAATACAGTCTCGATTGCAACAAAATAATGTATTTTTACAATATTCTGAATAAAATATAGAATGGACCCCTTCCCATCCATTCTCGTGAGAACGCAACCAATATATGTGTTTCGTCTCTCCGATTATAATTTGCAATCGAGATTGATATAACTTTTTCTGGTCAATTGTAGAATATAGATTTTTGAAATCTATATTCTTCCCAGAATAAATTTTTTTAAATAGAAAATTATACTTTTTTATCATTTTGGAAAAGGTGAGAGTTTATTGCTTTCTAGAATTGTATAAAAATGTTCTCTCATACATTTAACATTTTTGGAATATTTTTCCTCACAAGGATTGCCTCCTAAGGCTACAGTCGTGGCGAAAGCTGCAGTATAAATTCCACAACATACGCCATCAGGTTGTATTTGAACCTTTTCAAAAATTATGTCACTCGAGCTTATTGTTGGATAACGAAGATGTATATAATTTTTCTCTTTAGCTACCAATTTATCGTATGTACAGCCAGATAGACTATCGTACACGCGAAGTTTGGTGCCGTCAAAGAAAATACATCTCCAATGATTACTACAATTCCCTCCAATTATTTGTAAGCTATTATCACTACGACTAGCTTTAATCATGTGAGGGTATTCTATATGTAGCACACTTTGCGTTTCGAAATGAGAAGTTTCTCTTATAATACGCAAAAATAGATCCAACGATTCATCGTTTAATTAACTTGTCATACCCAAGATGTTATCTTTTACCAAATAAAGAGGAGCAAACGTATTTAAAATTTTTTCATTTCTTTTTATATCGTCTTCAGATATATCTTGTTCGTTACGTGAGTAACTTATAATAATACAATCATCATCTTGCTCTTTATTTAGAGCAATACCAGCAATATCAGTCATTATTGCTTCCATCGAAACGTTCGGTTTGAATCGTTTGCTCTCTTCTATGTCATTTTCGCTTTTTATTATATTTGGTCTCTTTATTTGATTTGTCAGTATTTTTTTTGCTGCTTCTTCTTTAGCTTCTATAATGTATCTTGGATTTCTGATTGGCATATGCCTATTGTGACGACTGTCCAAGATTTCTGGAAGCATGCATTCGTTATAGAAGCGTGTTAAGAAAGGCAGCATTTGATTTCTCCAAAAAAAATTGTCTGCCTCAATGCGCAATATTTTCATGCTTTGTGGAGTCCAAACAGCAAAAATACAATATTCTCGCTGTGTTATGTTCAACTGACCTTGAACTTGATAAAAATATCGATGATTTCGATTTATTTTATGTGGATCTTTTTTATCAAAAATACCTTTTAAAGAAGGCAATGTCTCTACAGCTATTTCTGCTGTCAAATGCTCAGCTGACAGAGGACATTTTATTTCCATTAGACCATTTTCATCAATAATTCCGTCAGGAGAAGCACCCAAGCACGGATTTTCAGTATCGATAAATAATCCGCAAGGTTTTATTTCTTTATTTAATTTTATAGCCAATTCTTTCCTTGCTACTTCTTCGTTCTCGCGACCATATTTTAGGGCTGCGGTATCAATGAACGAAAGATATAAAATGGCTTTTACTGTTGTTGCACAAGACGTTGTTGGTCTCATGCGACATACAGGTCCAAAATTGGATGCTGTCAGCATTTCTCGTCTCAATGATAACCATAATTCCGAGTCCCTTTGGCTTCTCGTATCGAATTCAATTTTCTTCCAGTTTCTCGCATTTTCGGACAATTTTTCTAAATGATTTTGCCGAAGTTGCTCAAATACATCAGATGGAAGATCTGGTTTTTGAGATTGCGGACCATAATAACGATCTGTTCCTGTCTCTTGTTTAAATTTTTTTTGCCTGCCTTGCACCTGTCGAGATTCTCTGGTTTTTGCAACTTTTATTTGTCGTTGTTTTTCTAGTTTCTCAACAATAGGCGGAACAGTTTTATCCATGCTCTTATGCAATTCTGTAATGGCTTGTTGCGTATTAAATTGCACAGCTGCTGCCGCAACTCTGGCATTGTAAGAGCCTCGTTTACCAAAATGAATGCGCTTTCCACCAATTTCTTTGCAGATTATCGAATTAAACGATTCTGCAGGATTATTGGTTAAATTCAGCAATAAGCTGTCGGAATAACCGCTTAGATATGTGATAGCGCTTTCTATCTTTTGAAACCATGTATTTTTAAAAGTGCAACATAATTTTTGTTCGTTTTACTATCCTTCTCTTCGCATATACGACCGCGTGCTTCGCATCGCTTATGTTCGCCAAAAACATGGCTAGGAATGTTCAATATATCTTTTTGCAATTCCATAGCCTTATAATGTTGAGGTGTTTGTTGGTCTTTTCTTCGTAATTCGGCTGCCTTTTCTACCTCTTTTCTAATATGTTTAATGTTGTTTTTCACAACATTTCGCAACTCTGTAAAGCCACGCTGCCTCTGCGTTTTTGGCTGAGTTGTCTCTGCCATCGCTTTGAGCTTTTTACACAAATTGCGAAGTAAATGATTTGTGCATTCTATTTTTTTTACTGTAACCATATGTTCATTATATGGTCTATTATCAATAATAGCCTGATAAACGCTACTATCACCATCGGCAATAACTGTTTTAAAAATCAGCCCATTTCGAGGCTACATTTGAAACCTTCTGCGATGGCATCGCTCTCCATCCTTGTGGAGTTTCGTTGCGATCAAAATTTTTATAACATTTGTGAGCTTTTGGTTCTATATCTTTTCGCTCTGCTATATCACATATTGCGCAAAATTTATTGCGGACACCGACGAAGAGAATCTTTTTCGTACGATAACCAATTGTAGCTCCGATACCGGAAGGAGAATTGTAGGCACTGCCATACGATCTCTTCATGCAACTACCATCCGCTACAACTGTTATGTACGGAATACCGTTTATAACTTCGTTTCTCTCAAGAGCGAGTTGCTTTTCAATTTCGCCAGCCATTTTCATACTTTCCATGGCTGTTTTTTCAAAAGCATCGACTAATTTTTCTCTATTTTCTATGTACTTTGGCTCGGACATGGAAGGAATATTCATGATTGCACATTGCTCATTCAACTGGGCATAGCCAATTCCTACTGTAACAGTTCCTGCTACAGCAGCCATACCAATGTCTAATATTTCCGGCTCTTCGGGTTCTGAGCAGATAGTGGCTTCAGTATTGCACATTTGGCACTTGAAAGTAAAATGCGTCTTCAACTCTGCGGTTCTAGTTTTTATGAGTTTCCAATCTCTAAATTGGCACTCTATTCCTTTCATATGATTATTGAATGATCTCTGGACTTCATTCCACATATGAGAAATGTCGACAATGCGACGGCCTTGAGGCAAGCTTTCCTGGATACGATTCGTATCCAGAGGGCCATTTTCGATAACAAAATAATTGTCATCTTCGCAAAGTTCGACATTTTCCTCTTGGCCTTGAGGCATGCTTTCCTGGATACAATTTATATCCAGAGGGCTATTCTCGATAACAAAATAATTGTTATCTTCGCAAAGTTCGACATTTTCCTCTTGTCCTTTGGTTTGAGTCTTCATGACTTTCCAATCTTTAAATTGGCACTCTATTCCTTTCATATGATTATTGAATGATCTCTGGAGTTCATTCCACATATGAGAAATGTCGACAATGCGATGCCCTTGAGGCATGCTTTCCTGGATACGATTTATATCTACAGGGCTATTCTCGATAACAAAATAATTGTTATCTTCGTAAAGTTCGACATTTTCCTCTTGGCCTTTGATTTGAGTCGTTATCACTTTCCAATCTTTAAATTGGTCCTGTATTCTTTTCATATGATTATTGACTGATCTCTGGAGTTCATTGCACATATGAGAAATGTCGACAATGTGACGGCCTTGAGGCAAGCTTTCCTGGATACGATTCGTATCCAGAGGGCCATTTTCGATAACAAAATAATTGTCATCTTCGCACAGTTCGACATTTTGACTACACTTATCTGTATTTGAATTTGACTCCAGGCATTGCATCGTAGGTACTAACGATTGGGTACTAACTTTCGAATCCATCGTATCGGATAATAATTCCACCGATTTCTGACAATCGATGGATTCATTGTTAGTATCTTTAAACGTGCTATTTCTGGAGTCATTTTGACTACACGTACCTGTATTTGAATCTAACTCCAGGTATTGCATCGTGGGTACTAACGATTGGTTCGAATCCATCGCATCGGAGAATAATTCCACCGATTTCTGAAAATCGATGGATTCATTGTTAGTATCCTTACACGTGCTATTCCTGGAGTCATTTTCTTCTTGGCGCTTTATCAGGTTCAGCATTCGTCGCCTGCAAAAAAAATTATGTTAATATTGTTCAAAATAAGTGTGTCAGTTATATCATTTTATATAATAAAGAAAAAGTAAAATTTCTGAAAAATAAATACAGTCTCTTGTTTAGAAATCTACATCTAACTAAAAATAACTATATTACATTATACACATACAATAAATAATGTAGTATCAATGTCTTATATTTTATAAGAATCAGAAGACACATATGAACCAATGTGTATCTGATGTGAAAAATAACCAGTTCACGAAGTCTCTGGTATATAAATATCTCTTTTTAAATAACCAGAACGCACCTGCAAATCGTTCTGGGAGAAGATAATTTTAGAAGCAACTAGCAGACGAATAAATCGTCTCTGGTATATAAATATCTTTTTTTAAATAACCAGAACGCACCTGCAAATCGTTCTGGGAGAAGATATTTTTAGAAGCAACTAGCAGACGAATAAATCGTCTCTGGTATATAAATATCTTTTTTTAAATAACCAGAACGCACCTGCAAATCGTTCTGGAAGAAGATATTTTTAGAAGCAACTAGCAGACGAATAAATCGTGTCTGGTATATAAATATCTTTTTTTAAATAACCAGAACGCACATGCAAATCGTTCTGGGAGAAGATATTTTTAGAAGCAACTAGCAGACGAATAAATCGTCTCTGGTATATAAATATCTTTTTTTAAATAACCAGAACGCACATGCAAATCGTTCTGGGAGAAGATATTTTTAGAAGCAACTAGCAGACGAATAAATCGTCTCTATAAAATATTTTTTTATAACTACTGCTACTTTAAACTACTATTACTAAACTACTATTATACTACTACTATTTCTACTAATTACTATTTTAAAAAATGAACAAGAGACTGCTTTATTTTTTAAAATTTTTAATTTTTCGAAATTACTTATATATACATATATATGTATGTTATATAAAGAAATATATTTTCAAAATATTTTAAATTTAAACAGATATTTTAATTTTACAATTAGGCCTTTTTATTCAATTTATTTGTTTATTATTTTTAAAAATTTAAGCATTTTCTGCAAAAAGTCCATTCAAAATATGGTGATTTAAAATTATATATATATGTGTGTGTGTGTGTGTGTGCTTTACTGTATAAAACCACAAATGTCGGTTCCTAGAATTAACACTTCCTAGAATTAAATCCTAAGAATTACCAAAATACTTTGTAAATCCAAAAATAAAAAACGGTCTTTACTTTGAAGTTTTACCAGTCACTGTTCAGAAATGTAAGAATTTACCTACACTTGTAATAAAAAATCGAAATTTAATTTTTACAGGAAATAATGCTCAAAAATGGATAAAAATTTATACCGAATAGGTTTATTTTTCTTTGCTTTGCATAAAATTAAATAGATTGAGTGAAAAAAAAATACAAAAAAAATTAAATATATAAACCATTTTTTATAATTTTTTGTAATAAAAAAGAAACTTACTAAAAGAAAGGAAATGTTCGTTGGCTCACTAATTCTTCATATTACCAGAATTACAAGCTTTACTACTTTCTTTTATAACTTTGAAGAAAAGAAGCTTTTATATATTATTATTATTATTCAAAACATTCAATTTTATGTAAGTCAGAAAGAAAAATAAATATATTTAAAATATTTTTCCATTTTTTATCATTATTTCTTGTCAAAATTACTTTTACTACAAGACTAGGTAAATAACATTGATTGGTAAGACTTTAGTAAAGACCGTTTTTTATTTTTGGAACAAACCATTTTGGTAAATCTGAGAATTTACGTAAATTTTAGGAACCGACATTTGTGGTTTTACAATAAGAAAACCCACACACAATCACAATATCATTGACTTTTTCCAAAAAATGCTTGAAATTTTAAAAATAACAAATAAAATAATTAAATAAAAAGACCTAATTGTAAAATTATTTAAAATATTCCTTGAAAATTTATTTCTTTTTGTAAAGTAGAATTAAAATAAATTTAAAATATATAAATCTTTTTTATAATTATAATTGATTATAAAGTTATTAATTTTCTTGTTATAAATAAATAATTATATAGTATTAGATTTAGAGAAAAAAAATGATTTATACAATTATTATTTTGATGGATGAGAGCAGTAGTTGCATAAAAGATAGATTTTATTTTAGATTATATAAATATTGTGTATGTATATATATGTATATATAGAAAATTTATATATATATATTTATCTAATATATGTGCACAGGGCATTTCGGTAAAAGTGGGCCATCTCTAGTGGACATGTAGAACAGATAAAAATAATCCTATAAGTTTCTAAAAAATTTTTTTCTATAACGCATCGAAATACTTGTCTAAAGAATTTGGAAAGTATTTTTCTAAATAATTCTTATATTACTCTGTAGATTGTATTATTTTTATGTAAAGGCCAATATATATATAAATTCCTTGATATCATATCGGAGAGCCAAGGGCGGATTTTCTGAACATACTAAACTTATATCAAAAACTTTAATCTATTTTCAAGACCTAAAAATAATTATTATACTACAGAATGATATAAGAGTTTTGAAAAATACTTTTCAACAAGTATCTTCATAAAGATGCGTTATAGAAAAAAATGTATAGGATGTTAGAGGATTGTTTTTATTTGTTCTACATGTCCATGAAAGATTGCCCACTTTTATCGAAACATCCTGTATATACGCAATATCTAAATAATCTAAAATAAAATCTATCTCTTTCAATAATTTTATTCAACTACTGCTCTGCTTCGTCAAAATAATAATTGTATTATTATCTTTTCTATACTTTTATATATATCATTTATTTATAACAATAAATTATCTACTTGAAACTTCATAATCAATT
>NW_028141482.1:0-35962 GCF_030444845.1 Prenolepis imparis | reverse complement strand
AAGCAGTGGTATCAACGCAGAGTACTCAGCGAAGGGAGCGCAAGGTGTTCGCAAGAAAGAGAATTTTTCTTAAATGTTTTTTTTTCCAATATTAATAATAATTTTTTATAATAATATTCTTAATATAAATGGGAGGAAAGAGAGAAATTATTCTAAAGTAAAATGTGTTTTTATATTTAAAATAATTTTTTTTATTCATAAAATAGGTATGTGTAATATTTATAATTTTGTGTGTGTGTGTGTGTGTGTGAATTTAAAATTTAAAATATAAAATATGAAAAGAAAAATATATATATTAGAAATATTTTTATCGGCTCTCAGTATTTAATAACTAAATGTGATTCAAGCAGTGGTATCAACGCAGAGTACTGAAAATTAATTCAAATTTATCGGAACGGTATCTCTTGGTTTGAGATTACTAAGTTCCATCAAATTAATAATCCTCGAATTTTTACAACGGGAAAATAGGCGAGAAAAATCTAGGATCGAAAGGGTCTGAATAGCTTAGTGGTAAGAGCAGTCGCTCGGCAAGCGAAAGACGCGGGTTCAATTCCCGCTTCAGCGACTTTTCGGACCTATATTTTTCTCGCCTATTTTCCCGTTGTAAAAATTCGAGGATTATTAATTTGATGGAACTTAGTAATCTCAAACCAAGAGATACCGTTCCGATAAATTTGAATTAATTTTCGTGCTTGGCTCTTAGGCCGAATTTAAGAATCACATTTAGTTAAAAAAATATATATATTCAAAAATAAAAAAGGTATACAAAATTTAAAATATGAAATTTAAGTGGCTGGATAATGGTGGGGCGGCCGAATGCGGATGATGTGGCGGTGACTGCGATGGCGGCAACTGCGGTAGTGACCAGGCAGGACTCCTGCATAACAGAAAATTTTTATTATTAATTATTAAAAAAATTTTTTTAATAAAAATAGCGGTACTTACTATACCCATAGTGCCTCCCTGACAGGTTCAGGAGGGTACGGTTCCTCACCGAACAATTTGCGGATGCAGCACACATCGTCCCATTCATTGTAATCTTCCTCCATGTCACCCCACAGCTGGTCATTGTAATAGCGGTCGTATTCCCGCCCTATCCGCACCCATCTAATATGCACCTCACGCTCCGAATTATACCACAAGTCGTGATACCTGGGTCGATCATCGCGAAATATCATATCGACCCACCTGGGCTGATCATCATGACGCTCAATGTTTTCAAAATTCATTTTTCCACTTTAACTTCACTGTACTTAACTGCACAAACGTTGAAGACTTTATGACAAACGTCGCGGAGACAGACTCTCTCCATAAGTTTCAACCCCCATCCCTCTCAAAATTATCGCAATTCTTCCTTAAAAAATATTAAGGAAAATGTTTCGCTCTCGTTTACGACCGATTTTCTGCGAGGGTACAAAACTGCCGAACGTTGGCGCCGATATGTTGCATTCTTCCTTAAAAAATATTAAGAAAAATGTTTCGCTCTCGTTTACGACCGATTTTCCGCGAGGGTACAACGCTTTTACATTTGCACCCTTATAAATAACGTTTGACATGTTCGTCGCAGCGTCGGCCCTAAAATCTTCATTCCTTTCCTAATGATGAAATGTCCATAAAATGAAAAAACATAGTTTTATGGCTTCGGGTAGCCTTATGGCTATAAATCACAAAGATAATCAGTTGCCGAACATGCTTAGATCCCCCCCCAACCCCCCTCCTTTGACGAAACATCCCCTCCACCCGCGTGACGTCAGCCCCCGCACCATCGAGATACCCCCGCCCCGCGTGACGTCATACCCCTCGCCCCGGAGAACCCCCCGCGCCCCGCACCCCCCTCAGAGGACCTGAGTTAGAACTCTCATAGTACGAGGGTGGTTTGAAAAGTCCGTGCAAAGTCAGAGAGATGGCACCTCTGGTGCGTATCGGAGTTATTTTTAGTTAGTAGCATCTCTTGGAAGAACACACACCAAGTTTCAGCCAGATCGGTCTATTTCTCTGTGTTTGGCGTTCATTTGAATCGAGAAAGTCGAGTGATTTCCAAAAAATGGATAAAAGAGAATTTCGTGTGTTGATAAAACATTACTTTATGAAAGGCAAATCGCCTCAGAAGACTAAGGAGAAGCTTGATAAACATTATGGTGAATCTGCACCTTCGATTAGAACAGTTTATAAGTGGTTTCAAAATTTTCGGTGTGGCCATATGAGCACAAGTGACGCTGAACGTTCTGGACGCCCTATTGAGGTCACTACTCCAGAAATCATTGATAAAATCCATGATATGATGATGGATGATAGAAGAGTGAAGGTCCGCGAGATTGCTAGTGCTGTGGGCATCTCGAGTGAACGGGTACATAATATTTTGCATCAACATTTGGGCATGAAAAAGCTATCCGCAAGATGGGTGCCGCGATTGCTCACAGTTGACCAAAAACGAAATCGTGTGAGGTGTTCCAAGGACGGTTTGCAGCTGTTTCAGCGGAATCCACAGGACTTTAAGCGTCGTTTCGTCACTGTGGACGAAACATGGATACATTACTACACGCCTGAGACCAAGGAACAGTCCAAACAATGGGTTGCCAGCGGGGAGTCTGCACCAAAGAAGGCGAAGACCGTTCTTTCGGCCGGGAAAGTTATGGCGACTGTCTTTTGGGATTCGCAAGGAATAATCCTCATCGACTATTTGGAAAAGGGTAAAACTATTACAGGTGCATATTATTCATCGTTATTGGACCGTTTGAAAACCGAGCTGCAAGAAAAACGTCCACGATTGGCCCACAAAAAAGTCCTTTTCCATCACAACAACGCACCAGCTCACTCATCTGTAGTTGTAGCCGCAAAATTGATGGAATTAAGGTTCCAACTCGTTCCGCATCCCCCCTATTCTCCAGATTTGGCTCCCTCGGACTACTACTTGTTCCCCAATATGAAGAAATGGCTGGGGGGAAAGAGATTTTATTCAAACGAGGAGGTGATTGCGGAAACGAATGCCTATTTTGCAGAGTTGGACCAATCTTATTATTTGGAAGGGATCAACAAACTGGAGTAGCGTTGGACGAAGTGTATAAGCCTAAAAGGAGACTACGTTGAAAAATAAAAATAGTTTATCCCGAAAAATTAAGTAGTTTTCATTTTTGCACGGACTTTTCAAACCACCCTCGTATATCTACTTATACACACTACTCGTAAAAACTTCTTTCTTTAGTTCTCTTTAAGAGAGGATCCTTTCACAAAACAAAGCCGATCGACCTTTCCTTTTCAATAAAAGCTGTAACAATTCCGTCAGACTCGAAAAGACAACGTCGAACGTGACGAGAGCTGAACAACTGACACACACACACAGGAGGCGTCGTCAGCGCCTCTACCAAAATCTCTTTTTTGGGGGAGAGGCCTCTCGCTGCGCCCTGCCAACAACGTCATGCGCATAGCTCGTTGTTTCGACATTGCGCGCGAGTTTGAATTCCTTGTGATCTTTCAACAAACTTACCTACCAGAAATAAATATAACGCTATTACACAACCTCGACACACTGACACACAGTAATATGACACTAATAGATGTTACAGGACACGAAACCGAATTAGCAGAATTAAAAGCTAAACTACATACGATAAATAGCAATATAGAAGATAGCGAACGACAATTTTTTACGAGAAAACAATTCTTATATCCGATGGCAACAAACGGAATAATCCTAACGCTAATAATAGCCATCATAATTTATATAACATATAAGAACAAAAAGACAAAAGAACTACCCATATACAGATGTGACACACCACCGAAACAAAAACCAATATTAAAACGTAGCTTAAGCACGCGATATTAGAAATAAGATATACTATAAATAGAAAATATCGCAGATATGTGTAATTTAATTTGTAAAGGAAAACTACGTACCTCCGTTTTCATTTTTTTTCGGGGGAGGGATGTTATAGCCCTAAATTATAGGCTATACACAGTCATATTATATTATATTTTAAGTAGGTTATTACACAATTATAAGTAGGGCATAGGCCCGCGCGAAACGCCGACGCAGCGTCACACGCAATAAGGAGTTGCAGAAAGAACCGCGAAAACGAGGCTATTGCAACTAAGCGCTGTGACACGAAATTGCCAAAATGCAAGCAAAGCATTCCATTAACCCCCTTCGCTTGCCCCCTCTGGGCTTTGACCACGCGTGACGACCTCATTAATTAATTATAAAAAAGACCCATCGATAATACTCGAGGGCCAGTCTGAAATCAAAATTGTACGTGTTGTCACGGTAAGTCAAAAATCGCGAAGTCACGATTAGACGTACGAACATACGTCATCCCGCGAAACACGTGAAAGTAACGAATATCTTTGTATAGATATATCTCTGGTGAATTTATATTAAAGTGTTGTGAAAATTAAAAGGTGTTATTTCACTGGACGAGTCCCGAACTCCTCAGTTCTAATCCAGCTACGATCCCTACTACCCTGTGCCTCACCGCAGAGGCACAACAGACTGGCTTCAGTTGAAACTTCTTCGCTAACACAAACATTATTTTCAACATCATTACGATCATAGATGACTTCATTACTCTTTTGACAAGTATCTTTAGTATGCAATTGAACGTTAAGATTTTTTTCATTTGCGATATTTTCATTTCCAGTCTTATTTTTATTGCAAATAGGATAGTTTTCGATGTTTTCGTTTCCATAGTCTACATTTTAGGTATACCGCTCTTTTAATTGTGAGTTTGATTGATTTGACGAAAAATATTCTGTTAATTTCGGAAGTTTATTTTGAAATTATTCTCTCTCTTTTTTCAGCTTCCTTTTTTGAGCTCTACTATCAAATTTTCTCGACATTTTAAAATTTTACACTTAACGACAATTTGCACTGCACACTTTCCGCTTGAGCTCGACAAAGTGAAGAAGAAAGCGATTTCATGTACGATCGTTTTTTGTTTGCAGTCTACATGCGTTGATTTGTTAAAACCAAAGATCTCTATCGCGTCGTCTCTTTTTACGCGAATCAAAACAAGCATTAACCGGCGCAGTGACACGCGTTGACACACGTATAGTGTCGTTGCGCTTTTCATTTGTTGAGTCATACTGTTTAAGATGTTATTTGCTTCTAATAACAATTTAATTGAAATTTTGCAATTAGGTAAAATTGCATTTAAGTCGTAAACGAACCACTTTACTTTTGAAATCATGTCTGATTTCATGTATTTTAAAACAAAAATGTAAAAAAATTTTTTTTCTTAAAAAATCGTAAAGTAATTACAATAAAAAAAATTATTTTTGAATGATGCTCAGGTGAGGCCCTCTAGTAAGCGAGGCCCGGGGCTATAGCCCCCCCCTAGCCTCCCCCCCTTAATCCAGGCCTACCCATATATGTATATTAATACAAATTCTTCGAAGGTAAAGACGACCGTAAAATCAGAAAGGATTTATCATTGAAAATATGGTGAATTTTATTAAAATATATTCTTTCTTTTTGTATGTTAAAATACATTTATTTAATAGATACATACATTTATCTAATATACATTTAATTGCAACAGTTTTTTTAATCAAAATAACGATGGGTGTTTGTCATCTACTTCTCGTATTATGTGACTTATTGTTTTTTCGTATGAATCATGATCCAAAAGGAAGACGTTTTGTTGACGTCGTATGAAATATGATTTTGACGAAGTGAAATAAAAATTGTTGAAAGCCTCGAATAGAATCCACACTGAAGAATTTCAGAAATGTTTTCAGTAAAACATTGAAACAAGGGCATTGAGCAGTTTTTGAAGGAGATTGAAGTTTCAAGTTAATAAAACACAATAAATATTTTCTTTTTGATAGATTTTAATGACGAGAAAATAAACACTATTTAAAGAATAGACAAATTTTTAATAAACTCAGATCATGGTTAGTCACACAAAAAGAATAGACAAACATCAACATCTCAAATTAAACATAAAACGACCATACAAACATAAACTATATCAAATATATCATTAGTGTGAATACATTGCATTTCCAATACTTTTAAACGATTCCTGTTTTTTTTTAATCCTCGTATATTATATATTTTAAAAACACATATATGGTAATTATGATTATTACAGAGCATTATCTGCATTCGGCCGAATGTGCAAGAACAACCAACTATATCAAATACTGCTACAAAGTATACACTAGAGTACTCATATCAAGCAGCACAAGTGATATCAAAATCATGAGAATTAGACGTTAAATCCGTCCTATGCAAACAAATGTAAATCTTCTCTTGGTAAGAATAATTTGGTAATTACGAAGCAACACATAATCATTGACTCAAATTCAAACACAACAATCCCTGTTGCTCATTTGGAAACAAGTTCCTGATTTTCAATAAAATGTCAAAATCAGCATTTAACAAGCGAACTCTACAAGCATTAAAACGCGTATTTGAAATACGCATTATTGATATAAATATAAAATAAAAATATAATCTATGAACATTTAGTAATTACATTTCTGTCCCGTCTATAGTTTTTTGAAACATTGATTGAGTAATAATTAGTTCAATCAATTTTCTACATTTGACTTCATCAAATATGTTATGCTTTTCATAAAATTTAATAATAATTTGTCCATCTATAAAAAAGCGTAGTAACAGTTTTTTTCAAATCCTATTAAATTTGATAAAACAAATATTAATAAAATGTTAATAAAATATTTATAAAATTTTGCATGAAAACGTATTTTGGATTGATGTAAATTGACTTAAAGTACATGAATTGTTATTAAGGCTCCTTGTTCCTCGCCGACCATGTCGAAATCGTGACGTCAGAAGCGAGAAAATACACGCTGAAAATTTTTGCGTGCCATTTTTAGATAAAAAGATATTTTGATGAAACACAACTTCAGATGGCTTCAGCACACTTTCAAAATAGTCCGAAAACTATCCTTTTCCCTTCATAACCAATTAACAGCTGTAAAATGACTGTAATATGAAGCTCAGTCCGTTTGGTCTTTGCACATGCGCTGTCATTCCGTATGATGTTTCAATTATTTTACAGTTATTGATTGACTGTCAAGGGAAAAAAATAGTTTTCGGACAATTTTATAAGTGTGCTAAAACCATCTAAAGTTGTGTTTCATCAAAATATCTTTTTATCTACAAATGGCACGCAAAAATTTTCAGCGTGTATTTTCTCGCTTCTGACGTCATAATCCAACATGGTTGCGGCGAGGACCAAGGAGCCTTAAACTCGTTTTGGTTGTTGCTACTGTCTTTTGATTTTCTTTTTTTAATATTATCACATTCTTTTGCAGAATTTGTATTATTTTCTTCGGTACACACTCGATACATCTGATGAGTCGTTTATATTTCCAATGTTAAACCAAATTTCATTATGAAAATCATCAATAAGTATTGTGTTTAATATTTCATCGTTTAGAATATTTCTTTGTGTATACGATGTCTATCAAAACAAAACAAAAGTATTGATAAATATATTTCTTTTGATTAATCGTTTTATATTTATTGAATAATTCGATTTATACATTTTATTTATTATTTTATTGTTTCAAATTTATTTAGTTATATTTTTAAGAAAACGTGTATTTAATTATATATACCGAAGCTTGTGCATCACTGCAGGATGATTTAGAAAGCTCTACTTCTTTTATCTTAAAATTTGATCTTTATCTTAAAATTTGATTACTCTTTCTTTACAGATAAGAGAGTTTTCATTCATTTTCACTGTAAGAGATTCTGATAATTGCTGATTTTGACATCCTATTTTAATTGATTATCATTATTGGATATATCATTCTCTGATATTTTATGTAATTTCTCTTATAAAGATAGCAAGATATTAATTTTTGCAAACAGATTTTAAAATACTTTTACTTTTTACTGTTTATTAAAATTCTAAAAAGCATAGGAATTTTTCTCTTACCAATTTATTACTGTCTATCAATAATCTTCTTTTCTCAAGAAAACAGCGAATCCCTCCAATCGTAGATGTTATTTGTGACACTTCAGTCTCACTTATATTCAAAAAAGCTTCTTTATCAATGTTTACTTTTAAAATTTAAATCCCTTTCTAAAAAAGGCATGTTAAATCGATAACTCGCATGTATTGTTGCCGCTTTTCCGCGATGCTGATTGGTTGTCTCGACGCACGTAGTGTGTTATGTTCGCGGCATCGAGCGGCTGACGCAAAGGTTAACTGTTTGACAGTTTGTGAATGTCAGAGTTAATACGGTTAATAAATGGTTTGGACTATATCAGGCTTTTAGCCAACGACTCAAAAGTTGAAAATTTGCTTAAATAAAAACGTATTATTGTTACATTGATTGTAAAAATGTGGGCTACGGGACTGTACACTGAAAAAAAAATTATTTAATCCAACTAATCTTTAGTTGAATACGTTCAAATAAATCATTTATTTGAAACTTAATAATATTGATTTGATATGACAAATATTTATTTGATATAAGAAATTCCTTTTCAAAACAAATAAATATTTATTTGTTTCAAATAAATAATTTATTTGAACGTATTCAACTAAATATTAGTTGAATTAAATAATTTTTTTTTCAGTGTATATATATTATATTATGTATATTATAATAATAACATCAAATTATTAATATATATTCAGATTTATGCATATTATTTTATATATTTCATCGATAAATGTTAATTTTGTAAATTAAATCTAAAATAAATACATAAATTATATGTAAATAATATACGAATATATAAATAACTCAATCTAGATCTTATTACACCAATTGATGCTATAAACTTAATATTTTATTTTATAATTAAACTGTTAAAAAATAATTTGTTTTAAAATAAGCATTTTTATTTAAACAAACTATGTTTATTACTAACTGGTGCAAAACTTGATCCAATTCTTTTAAAAGCTAACATTAAGCATTATGTGATAACTTTCTATAATAATGAATTTTCTTATATATACATCAATCATTGTACTATATCAATCAGGAAAATTTTTACACAAAAGAGTTAATATATAACAGAAAATATTGTCTAATAGTCCAATGATGAGCTCAACACTCATTCCAGAATCGGTAAAAGTGATAATTATTTATTTAAGCGTATGAAATCATTAAGTATTATATCAATCATATCGTTAAAAAATATATCGCGTATTTATTCGTACAATTATCCCGATTGATATTACATGATCTGATAGAATTCTGTAGTATATCTGGAAATTGAACACACTCGTATGTTAAAAAGAATATGATACAGAAATCAGTTGATAACTGTCATAAAATATTAATTGAGTTTAAAGTACTATAACATTTTATTTAAAATATATTATTATTTTAATTTTTTATCATATTATTTAAAAAATTAATTAGCAAATTAACGCTGTAATCTGTCAAAAAATATTAATAAAGTGTTAATTTGTTAATTAAATTTTAAAATAAAAATATGTTATAAAAATTAAATAAAATAAATAAATAATAAAATAATAATGTTTTAAATAATATGTTATAATACTTTAAACTTGATTAATATTTTTGACATTCGCATTGTGTGTTATATTTGTAGCATGAAGAGGCTGTCATCGCGAGGGTTAGCAATTAGCAGTTTGACAGTTAGTCCAAAATAAAATTAAATAAAATAATAACGTTTTAAATAATATGTTATAATACTTTAAACTTTGATTAATATTTTCGTGGAAAAGATGCAACAATACTTACGAGAATCGACTTAATATATCTTTTTTAGAAATAGACTAGAATAACACAAGCGCGCGTTATGCCATTCCTCGATTTTATTTAAAAAAGTATGATGTATTTATATAAAGTTTGTTTAAACTTGATTAATATTTTTTGACAGAAATCAGATGATTAAAGGATTACATTGATAATTAAATTTTAAAATAAAAATATGTTATAAAAATTAAAATAATAATGTTATAAATAATATGTTATAATTCCTTATCTGCGATTAATATTTTTTCACAGAAATTAGCTGATAGCTGTTATAAATATTAATCGAGTTTAAGAAATTATAATACATTATTTAAATCATATTATTATTTTAAATGTTATAACATATTCTTATTTTAAAAATTAATTAGCAAATTAACGTTTTAATCAGCTGATTTCTGTAACAAAAATATTAATCAAGGATAAGATATTACAACATATTATTTACAATATATTGCTATTTTAATTTTTATAACATATTATTATTTTAAAATGTAATTAGCTCAATATATTAATATTTTTTAATATATTCATTTAATTAAAAAGTAATATATTTATTAAGTTAAGAATAGAAATGAGACATAAATACAAATTTACAATTAAAGTATCGTAGCAATGATTTTTATAGAAGATAATTATTTCCTTAATTAGAGTCACAAATATATTTTGACCGACACTTTTCGATAATCTTAATATAATTCGAATTCCGAATGCATAGTAAAAATGAGTTTCGACATCTATTATTGCAACTTATGTATATAGACACACATAATTCATAATAATGTGCCGACAATGTACTGTTCAAATATATAAAAGATTAATTTTTGTCACGTTTTGAATAATTTAAAATTAAAATTTTTAAGCCGCGAATCCTATACGGTGCAGAATTATATTATGTATATAAGACCAAAAAGGTAGTACGCTGGTATGCTTATGGTGCCAAAATAATCTGCAAATAATACACTATTGAAATATATATACGATTAATTTTTGGCTCGATTTAAAGTATTGAAAATTAAAATTTATAGACCGCGAACCTCATACGGCGCGGATTTAATTTTCGTATATTATACCAAAAAGTTTGTAGGCTGGTATGCTGATCGTACCATCATAATGTGCAGACAATGTAGTGTTGAAATATGTAAAAGAATAATTTTTGGCACGTTTTAAAATATTGAGAATTAATATTTTTAAACCGCGGATCCCATACGGCGCACAATTATATTTCGTATTTTATACCAAAAAGTTTGTAGGCTGGTATGCTGATGGTACCATCATAATGTGTAGACAATGTACTGTTAAAATATATAAAGGAATAATTTTTGGCGCGTCTTGAAATATTGAAAATTAAAACTTTTAAGCCGCGAATCTCATACGGCGCACAATTATATTACGTATATTGTATCAAAAAGTTTGTAGGCTGGTATTCTGATGGTACCATCATAATGTGTAGACAATGTACTGTTAAAATATATGAAAGAATAACTTTTGGCGCGTCTTAAAATATTGAAAATTAAAACTTTTATGCCGCGAATCTCATACGGCGCACAATTATATTACGTATATTTAATCAAAAAGTTTGTAGGCTGGTATTCTGATGGTACCATCATAATGTGTAGACAATGTACTGTTAAAATATATAAAAGAATAATTTTTGGCGCGTCTTGAAATATTGAAAATTAAAACTTTTAAGCCGCGAATCTCATACGGCGCACAATTATATTACGTATATTGTATCGAAAAGTTTGTAGGCTGGTATTCTGATGGTACCGTCATAATGTGTAGACAATGTACTGTTAAAATATATGAAAGAATAATTTTTTGCGCGTCTTAAAATATTGAAAATTAAAACTTTTAAGGATTGAATCCCATACGGCGCACAATTATATTACGTATATTATATCAAAAAGTTTGTAGGCTGGTATTCTGATGTTACCATCATAATGTGTAGACAATGTACTGTTGAAATGGATAAAAGATTAATTTTTGGCTCGTTTTGAAATATTTAAAATTAAAATTTTAAGTCGCGAATCTCATACGGCGCACAATTATATTTCGTATTTTATACCAAAAAGTTTGTAGGCTGGTATGCTTATGGTACCATCATAATGTGCAGACAATGTACTGTTAAAATATATGAAAGATTAATTTTTGGCTCTGTTTAAAATATTAAAAATCGATACTTTATAGCCGCGAACCCATTAAAACTCAGATTCATATTATGTGTATTAAATGAAAAAATTTGTAGGCTCGAATCTATTTGGTACAGAAATAATCTGCATATAATGTACTATTAAGAAAAACAATCAATTAATTTTTGGCTGTTTTTAAAATATTAAAAATCGATACTTTATTAACGCGAACCCTATATAAGGAAGAATTATACTATATGTATATTAAACGAAAAAATTTGTACGCTTGAATCTATTTGGTATAAAAGTAATCTGTATAAAATGTACTATTAAAAAAAATAATCGATTTATTTTTGGCTTTTATTAAAATATTAAAAATCGATACTTTATAACCGCGGACTCTATATAAAACAGAATTATGTTATGTATTAAACAAAAAAATTTTTACGCTTGAATTTGTTTGGTATAAGAGAGATCTGCATAAAATGTACTATTAAAAAAAACATTCAATTAATTTTTGACTTTTTTAGAATATTCAAAATCGATACTTTATAACCGCGGACTCTATATAAAGCAGAATTATATTATGTGTATTGAACGAAAAAATTTGTAAGCTCGAATATATTTGGTATAAAAGTAATCTGCATAAAATGTTACTATTAAAAAGAACAAGCGATGAATTTTTGTCTCTTATTAAAATATTAAAAATCTATACTTTATTGCCGCGGACCTATAAAACTCAGACTTATATTATGTGTATTATATAAAAAAAACTTGTACGCTCGAATCTGTTTGGTATAAAAGTAATCTGCATACAATGTACTGTTAACAAAAGACAAGCGATGAATTTTTTGCTTTTTTTAGAATATTTAAAGTTGAAACTTTGTAGACATGAACCCTACACTGCGCAGACTTATATTATGTATATTATATAAAATAATTTGCATGCTCGTATTTATTTTATATAAAGAGCCAATAACTTATCGCTTGTTTTTTTCAATTGTACGTTGTTTGCAGATTATTTTTATACCAAACAATACAAATTCTTTTATTTGATATACATAATAAAAGTTTGCGCCATATAGGATCCGCTGCTACAAAGTATATCGATTTTTGATATTCGAAGAATAGCCAAAAATTTATTGCTTGTATATTTCGATAGTACATTGTATTATATAGGTATATAAAAGTTATCTGCAAACAATAAAATATTTTATTCGAGTTTTAAGTAGTAAACATATTATTTGTAATATTATTTATAACATTTTTAATTTTTATAACATATTTTTATTTTAAAATTTAATTAGCAAATTAACGCTTTAATTATCTGATTTCTGTCAAAAATTGTTAATCAAATTTAAACAAACTTTATATAAAAATATCATTTTTATAATATCATTCTTTTTAATATAAAATTAAAGAATGGCGTGCGCGTAGCGCGCGCTTGTGTTGTTCTAGTTAAATAAAAAAGAAAGTTAATATTATTTGACGATTCAACTTCAAAGTAACCTAACTTAACTTTGATTAATTCAATTTATTATTATTATTTAAATTGTTTCAATACAATAAATACGTTTAAAATCAATAAAATTACTATACTGAAATCGCACTTTTTCCTTTGTCACTGGTCGAAAATATAATAATGGAATTGAGAAGCCTGTCTAACCAACAATGTTGCAGTTCGTATTATTGCATCTTTATTAGATGGATAAGGACAGTTTGATCGAATTCAATTATTTCATTCTACAGTCTTAGGCTGGACGCACATTATAGACTTTTTGTCGATTGATAGTTTAGTCGAG
This sequence comes from Prenolepis imparis, assembly GCF_030444845.1. Classification (NCBI taxonomy): domain Eukaryota; kingdom Metazoa; phylum Arthropoda; class Insecta; order Hymenoptera; family Formicidae; genus Prenolepis; species Prenolepis imparis. Next base: position 22,317 of record NW_028141482.1, on the reverse strand, counting down.
TAATAAAGCTCTATTATTTATTTTGAGAACGTGCATACTTATTAAAACTCGATGGCTTTTTAGTCGAGTCGATATCAAATTGTCGATCGACAATTTTGTCAAAAGATATAAAGATAAATAAATAAATAATAATAAGGTTAATTAATGCGTAATCGAGAGCCTTTTTGTGCATCTTGTAGCGCGGCTGTTGATCGATTATCTGTTTGTAATTGCCTGTAATATATGCGCCTGTAATCCTCGATAAAACCGTTTAATCAATAAAAAATTGTTGGTGCTGCTTGACATTGCATAAAGTTTAGTCGATGTAAAGTCGATAGTATGCACCCAGCCTAAGGGTGCAGTCCCACGTAGAAGAAAAAGCGGAACAGAAAAGAAGTATAGTGGGGGTAACCAATCAGGACGTTTCTCCAAAAGACATCATCCCTAGCGTTCTCGTATGTATTTTTGTATGTATGTATGTAATTTTCTCCGACGCGCAATTCCTTATGGCATCTTAATCGTGGAGTTGTTTTCCACTCTCTAATTCTCTTTATTAACAATGATAATATTTTATTTGAGTTTTTCAATTTTAATTTCCCAAAATAAATAAAAAATATTTATTATAAAATATTTATTAAAATATTTATTAAAAATATATTATTCTGAATAAAATATTTGTTACAATATAAAATGTAATTTTATCATCTTTTTATATAATTTTATATTTTCACAAAATATAAAAACAACAGAATTACACTAAAATAATATATTTCTCTTGTTAAATTTATATTATTATAAAGTTCTTTATTCCATTCCGCTTTTATATGACTGGGTTCCCCATGGAATCAAGAGACACGGTAGTGTCTCGCGCCTACCCGTGTGGAAATTTTATATAGGCTATAACCGGGCCCTATAAAGGTTTCCTAACTTTATTTGAGGCCCGAGTTAGGACGCCCATCTTGGCCCAATCTCGAGATGTCACGCTCTTTTATCTAGGGCCCTTATTGCTTTCCAAACTTGGGCCAATATGGGCGTACAAATTTTGGCTTGGGCCAAAAAAGATATATTCATAATATATCCATTTCGAAATTTTTTAACTTGTTTTTAACTACATGCAACTTATATAATGATTCTATCTGAAAATTAGGCATTTTATAATGGATTAAATGTTTTCTCGTATTTGAAAAACACACTTACCTTGGTGGGACTCGAACTCGGGACCTCTGGATCGTGAGCCAACTGCCTTACGTGGTAGACTACTTTTTAATTTGATATAAGTGTTATATCTGCATATGTCATAATCAGCACAAATATATAATTTTTCAAAAATTATCTTAAGAAACAAATTCAGTTTAAAAAAAGTAATAAAATTTCGAAATGGATATACAAATATTTTTTTTTAAATGTCAGGTCAATGTCGGAAACCAGTGTCGGCTCGACACTGGCACGTAGCATTGGATCGATCACATGTATAAGTTAATTATTTAATATCACAAAAAGTAAACAGTTTGAATAAACTTTAGATAATTGAGTCATTTCTTTATGTGTATTTTAAAAAATGTATTGATTGCATCGTTTACATCAAAAGTAGAGTAAAAGAAAAACTTTTCATTTTTTCTTCCACTTCTTATGAACACATGTACATTTTTATACAAAATATTAATACATATACATTTAAAAACCATTCGATGTTTTAAATATTTTTTAATCAAGAAGCTTAAATTGTTAAAACGATAACATATAGTACAATAAAAGAATTTTAAAATAGTAAGAAATTGTTTATTAAATATATTTTTAATGATCCTTTTATAGTTTAGTTATATTATATCTTATATTAGTTATATATACAATAATAATAAAAATTTATGTACGGCTCTTTAAGTCTTTTTAATATTTAATTTACAATATACAGCCTTAAACATTCGTGTTGTAAAAATTTCATACTTTGCAAGTACATTATTGGCCCTGTATGGGCATTACTAAGTTGGCCCTGTATGGGCATTACTAAGGCATCCAAAATAAGGGCTTGCCAAATTTAAGCCCATTTAGGGCCTAGTTAAAACCTAGTTTTTTTTTTTTTTTTTTAATATTTTTATTTGTATGCTTAGAGTCTTTTTCTGATCTGATTAGATCATCAATGTTTTCCTCAAGACATTTTAATTTAAGTATGTCCAACTATAACTCTTACAGAGAGCCCAGTTCTTGAGGAAAACATTACCTAACCTAATCAGACCCGAGACAGGCTCTAAGCATACAAATCAAAATAACATTTAAAAAAAATGAAAACTAGGTCTTAACTAGGCCCTAAATGGGCTTGAGTTTGGCAAGCCCTTATTTTGGATGCCTTAGTAATGCCTATACGGGGCCAGTATTGAATATGGGACGCCCGGATAAATTTCCACACGAGTAGTTTGGGCGAAGCCGACCCCTTAGAAGCGAGGCACCGTGTATCTTTACGCGAATCGGACAGTTGAGAGTATTATAGATTTCGGATGCTCAATAACGACTGAAGCGATCGAGTTTTTACTAGGCTTAATCGATAGATTGAGTTCGATTTATATAATGAAAGTGTATTTAATTTTACTCTACGTGATTTGTAAGCGGAAATATCATAATACAAAGTCTCAATATGAAAAATTTCTTTTAAGAAACGTCCACGTCATCATCATCATCAACATCGTTCACGCATATGTATGATACTACGTTACACAACACATGCAAAGAATATGGTAGTATCGTGCTACACGTATATCACACGTATACACACATGCAATAGATGCATGTAGTGGTAATCTTGTCCAGTTCTCACTTTTGACACAGGCGGCGTTAGTGACATGACACGATATTAGCAGCGTGCGGGGTTATGTATAATAAACTCCGCGATATTAGCAGCGTGCGAGGTTATGTACACATCGATACGTGTCTTTTGATAAATATATGGGTTAAGTGTGCGATTAGCTCGCTTTTATTTATAATCAGGTAAGTACGAGGGCTGTTTGATAAGTCGGTGACTTTGAAATGAAAAAAATTTTTTTTTTTACCAAAATTTGATTTATTTTTCAATATAATCTCCTTTTATCTCGATACATTTTGCCCAACGGTTTTCCAACTTCTTTAAGCCTTCCAAAAAATACGAATTCTCAAATTCTGTAAAATAGGCGTTTGTTTCAGCGATGATCTCCTCGTTCGATGCGAATCTTTTTCCACCGAGCCATTTCTTCATATTTGGAAAGAGAAAGAAGCCGCAAGGGGCTAAATCTGGAGAATATAGTGGATGAGGGAGCAGTTCGTACTGCAATTCGACAATTTTTGCCATGGCAATTGCAGCCGTGTGAGCTGGTGCATTGTCGTGATGGAAGAGGATTTTTTTCTTTGCCAAATGGGGTCGCTTTTCCATCAACTCAGCGTGAAATCGATCCAATAGAGAGGCATAATACTGTCCTGTGATCGTTTTTCCTTTTTCCAGGTAATCGATAAAGATTATACCACGCGAATCCCAGAAAACTGTGGCCATGACCTTTCCAGCCGATGGAACCGTTTTTGCCTTTTTCGGAGCACGTTGACCAGGAGAAATCCATTGTTTCGACTGCTCTTTTGTTTCTGGAGTGTAATAATGTATTCATGTTTCATCTACGGTTACATATCGCCGCAAAAACTCGCTTGGATTGCGCTTGAACATGTCCAAACACTGCTTCGAAATGGTCGCGCGATTCCGTTTTTGGTCGATTGTGAGCAAGCGCGGCACCCATCTGGCCGACAGCTTCTTCATGCCCAAATGTTTATGCCAGATATTGAAAACACGTTCGTTTGAGATGTTTACCATCTTGGCTATCTCGCGTATCTTCACTCGACGGTCGTCCAATACAATATCATGGATTTTATTGACTGTTTCTTCAGTTGTGACCTCATTCGGACGTCCCGGGCGCTCAGCATCATTCGTGCTTGTACGACCACAACGAAATTCAGTGAACCACTTGTGAACCATTCCATGCGACGGAGCAGAGTCCCCATAATACTTTTTTAGCTTTTCTTCAGTTTCCTTAATGGTTTTTCCACGCAAAAAGTAATGTTTTATTAGCACACGAAATTCACTTTTTTCCATTTTAGCAAAAAACACAAACTTATCCGCTTTAGAACGCTGTCAAAAAATTTCTATTTGACAGATCTACTTGAAACTTGGTGTGTATAATAAGATGGTAAATATCAGAAGTAAAATTAGATTGCGATTTGAGTGCCATATCTTGTAAAAGTCACTGACTTATCGAACTGCCCTCGTAGTATATGGGCCACTATAGCGAGTCAAAACAAACCCCCACCACTCGGCCACTGGCGCCAGAGGTGGTGGCTAGACAGGGCTTTTCGATCCGTGATTGGTCGATCCACTAATAGGGGTCATTAGGCCCAGGGCTCTGATAGGCCTAACTATAGTGGCCCAGCACTCTGATTGGTTGGTTTTTGGGAAGAGAGTGGGAGAGTAGGCAGGGTTTTTGAAAAAAGCCGACAAAATGGCGATAAAATATCGTGGTATAGCGTAGCAGGCGTGGGAATTATGGCACCCCACCCTGTCTATGATAGGCTCTAACTATAGTGGCCCAGCACTCTGATTGGTTGATTTTTTTTTTGGAAGGATAGGGGGTGAGCAGACAGCGTTTCTGAAAAAAGCCGAGAAAATGTCGATAAAAAAAACGCGGTATAGCAAAGCCGTCATAGAGCGGTTGGTCCCCGGTGATCGTGTATAGCGCTGAAAAAAGATAAATAAAAAACGCACTAATTTCGGCTGACCGCCGGCATCGTCGCTAATAAAGAAAACAAAAAGATATACAAAAAGTACATGCGGCTAGCCTCTGCTTTCAATTTAGGCTAATTATCGTCACCTCGGGTAACAAAAAGAGGCCTAATAGAAAACACGTGCATTCGAGTTCGCATTCTAGTGACGCTACGTAAAGGTTTTATTGCTGAAAAGAATAAAAAAAGTACAAGCGGCTAGTGTCCGCTTACAATTTCGGCTAATCGCTTCAGCGTCGCGTTGTCGGATATTATCGACACCACGGGTAACAAAAGGAAGCCTAATAGAAAACACGCACATTCGAGTTCGCATTCTAGTAAACGATACGTAGGAACAGATAGGAAGGGTAGCATTCGCTGACAATGGGCGGGTAATAAAACAAAATATGTTCGGGCATCGGAGACTGAGACGCAATATTTAGACAAATGTCGTTGCCGAGACCGTAAATTACGCTAAAGTTTTTAAAAATATCGAGTTTCTATTTCGCTATGAGGTAAAAGGTAGAAGATGTGGGAAAAATATAAAAGAATTCAAGTAAAAAAGTTTCACACACATTTATTATAAATTTTTCATATATATTGATATTACAAATACATAAAGTTAAAAGCGATACATAAAGTATGTTATTAAAATTATTGAATTAAATTTGATATCAGTTAGCAACTACGTTAACACGTTTCTTATTTCAACGAAGAAAGATTTTGCGAAATAAATATACGATTAATCGGTCGTTGTGTTCACAATTTTCGGTAAATAGAGTAAGAAATTGATTAAGATCGTAACCGATAGACATGTAATATAGAAATACACAGCTATATTGTCCGCAAGTTTGTGAGAAAAATCCTTGTAGTTATCGGGTATTCCATCGATGGATGATGGAGTTTCGTCGAAGACGAAGGAGAAATCCAGGCTCCAGAGGCGGTATTCCGTAGCTGTCGAAGTAGGTGCCTGTTCCGTGTTCATCGAGGAAAAAGGCGACCCAATGTTCTCCAGGTCGTTTATGATCGTCTGTATTAGCAACGATAGCCGTCGACCTCGTCCACACCCTCGGAACTCTGTCGGCGGGATAGACACCCACATGCTTGGCATCGATATGGCGCAATGTTCGTAGAATTTCGCAAGAGTTCATCTTTTCGACACAAAGACGAACGCGTCGATCCTGGTATTATTTGAATAACTTCGGTTTTTATTTCTCCCGCAAATCTTTCTTCTTTTTCTTCTTCTTTATTAATTGTCTGCTCGACGCTTGACAAATTTTTTGTCTCTATTATATTATCCGTTTGAGTTTGAATATTACGAATTAGAACGGGATTGACATTTATGTTGCTAGCAGCGTAATCCTTGTCGCAGTCAGTTTTCACGCTTTCGTAGCCATCATCATCGTCGTCGTCGTCGTCGTCACTCAATTGATAATTTTCGGGAGAACTACAAGTAGTGGGCTGACTAACGCTGAGAGTATCGCTGCTGTCGGTATTATTTTGATCGAGTAGCCAGCGTTTCAATTTGTAAGCGTTATGTAAGGCGCAATGAAATATCTGTCGAAATCCGTGATGAGCGCAATATTGTCCACACTCTTCCTCCAACAATAGATTTTTGAATGCTGGAGAGATACCTTCCAAATTATATATCTCTCTGGAAAGTAGATTTCGCAAGTAATGTGCTTTTTCACTGCCTCTAACGTAAATGTGACGCGTGTGCCTTATAATTTCACGTAAATGCCGCGTAAAATATTTTGGATTAGCCTCGCCATCGAACCATTCGATCCCATGATAATTTCGTGCGAGCCAGCAGTTTTGTCGTCTTACTTTTTCGGGTAATTCAGCGAACGGATAGGGCGGTATCATAATCCAATGGTCGACGATCGGTGCGTCAATCGCGACAACCGCGACTTCCTTAGGAAGAAACTTCTCGCTCGCATCGCGGAAGCCTTGAATGTCAATGACTATATCCATATTGCGAAGAAAAACTTATACGCTTTCGTTGGCGAGGTTTAAGTTTTTCACGAACCGTCGACGAACGCGTCTCGAAGGAAACTGATATTTCTTTTTGTTACATTATAAGTTTTTCCTCTCGTGAAACGCGTCGGCGAGTGGAAGTGGAAGAGAGCGGGGAAAAGAAAAATACAAAAATTTTTAATCGTACGTTGCGACGAGAGACATGTAAATGCCGCGATAAAAAATTTAACAGGAAAAATCGACGATGACTTGACGAGACGAGTCTATTTCTATTACATTATCAAATTCGCCGTAAACAATACAGTATAATTGTCTCGGTGAGCGCTTTTTCGAATCGTACTTCTAATCGTAAACTGCCGTGTCTCACAAGATTCCAATGCCCGGCGCAATTAGCGGACAAATCGGGTGTGAGATCAAAAGCGAAAAGCGTGTATCCCTTGGAATAATCGTCACTACTTATGGAATTTCCCTCGTTTAAGAAATGGATGCCCGTTCCCGAGAAGAGCGTTTGATAAGCATCGACGTAAAGCGGTTCTTCCGGCGAGAAAACCGGTTGTAACGGCCTACTAGGAATTTGCGTGCCGTCGACGTACAGAGAGAAGAAATTTATGCCGTAATTTTTAAAATTAAACGGATTTAATTTTCTATCTCCGTTAAATGCTTTATTATTAACAAATCCGACTATTATTCGTTTCGGTAGTTGTCCGAGTATTACGTTATCTAATGATTCGCCCACAACACCGCTGTGAATCGTAAATGTTTTAACCTCGACTCTCGTAAGCGGATATTTAGCTGTAACTTTACTCAGCATTCTAGCATGCGCGAGTAACACTCCGGCGCTTATTTTCGCCCTTCTCACTAGCAAGCTGGCATCGAGAATATGTATTTTTGATGCGCTGTTGCTTTCCATGAGGCAAAATGAATCTTTCGAGCGGACGAGTCTCAGTCGTACTTCCACTCCGTTAATTAAGAATTTGTCTTGATTGAAAACGTCGCAATGGAGATGTCCTATAAGATCTATCGCTCGCCCGTTGCGAATGTAATGGGCGCGTCTCGCGAGAGCGGTATTGCCTTTCGATTCCAGCATTTCGTCCATGCGACTCGGTGTATCCGCGTCCCATAGACATGACGTTAGATGGGAAGTTTTTGCGGGTGAAGAATAATTTAACAACGCCTCGATGTACGCGCGGTACGCGTAAGCGTTGTTTGGAGGCGACACGAGCTTTTGATTGAAATACACGTCGACCTGATTGAAGATGGAATGAAGAAAATGATTTACGGGACCTACGGCGGTATCTGCTGTTGTGCCGCTTGTTCCTGGAGCTCGAGCCGCTGATTCGTCGCTCGATTTCGCGCGTACGCGAAGACTCAGCAGAGTATGCGTGAGATCTAGATATTCTTCTCCGTGACCGGGGACGACGAATTCTATCGGTGAATCGTCCGAGAGAGAGGTCACGGGCTTGTAATGAACCCATTGTGAACTCTCGATACTAGTTTGTGTGGGCGGCAGGGAAAAGAGATCGAGTTCAGTCTTTAAACACTCGCTCGAATGTGTGTGAAGAAAAGACATACTTATTCTCCGACAATTGTTTCGTCGTCGCTGTCCTCGTCGCGGTTAAATGCGTGTAAATTAAAATAGATTAAGAAAATATATCGGATACGGTACGTTTCTTACCGATTTTACGTCGTTTCGTGGACGTCTTAAGTTTTTTTACCGTCGTACGGGCTTTCTTCCTCTTATTCTTCGATGATTTTGTATTCGTCTTCTTTTTCGTCTTGCTTTTCGATAAACTTTTCTTACTCGAGCGACGGCGTTTAACGATGCGCGTGTCAAGCCCAACAAAGGGAAAATGAGCTACGTGCATTTTCGCATCCGATTTATATCCCGAACCTTTCATGAGGCTAGTTATTTTTTCTTTAGCTTGTCTTTTAAGATTGTTACGCGATTCTTTAAAGCGATGTTTAGCCGCTACCTTAAACGGAGTATTGTTTTCTACATCATCGATTATATTAACGCCCGTAAAGCTTCTTTACCCACAGCCCGCGCAGCAGTACCTAAAAAAGGCAGCACGCGCCTGAATAATCCTCCGAGAAAACTCCCGATACCGTGCCCTCGTTGATAGGGCGATCCGACGAAAACTCGTGGAATTCCACCACCGCGAGCTCCTCCGTTCTGTAATTCGTCGTAATACGTCGAGTAATAATCCATCAACAGAGAACGAACGAACAAATTTTTTTTTCTTTTCTTTTCTCTTTCTCGTTTTCTCTGTCATAGACACCGAGTATTTTTACGATATCTATTCGATACGTCTAAAGTGCAATGTCACTGTCAGCGTCCCGAATTCGAATGGTATACTTTGACCCAGCTGATCTCTTATATCTATTTCGATCGTGCGGAAACACGTTTGACGCAGCGTGATGTATTGAGCGGGCGAGAAATATCTTATCTGAGTTGACGCGAACGCGTAATCATTTCGCGAGTCAAACGCGACTATTCGAAGAAGGGGAGATTGTACATCGCCGGTAATGTAAGGTTCGCAAATGTCGCAATAGACAAAGAGTTTGTCGGGAATACCTCGCAACAAACTACCCGGCTCGTCGGCTATCATCATACGAAAGTGCGTGAGTTCGTAAAATAGCAGAGAATGCATCTCTTCATCATAGACCCACGAAGGTAAAACGTCGGGTATAACGGAACTACTTTCGATTTTAACTAGCTTTTCGTTGTTATTGTACATTTCGATACCGATTTCATTATAAAACCACGCGGGTAACGGAGTGCAGTGGGTTCGCTATCGAGCTGAACAAGATCTCTGCGCTTGATGTGTATATCAAAGCCGAGTATGCGGCGGAGTTTGTCGGAAAAATTTACATAATGCGTCATACTACATTTATTTTCTTCGCAGGCAAGTTTCATGAAAACTTTACCACCCATGAAGACGTTGAAATGCCAAACGATATGCGAATCGACAGATTTAGCGGCGTAATTCACACTCTCGATAATATCGCGCATACTTAAGTAAATACCCGCGGGTACCTGAGATTTCATAGCCTTAACTGTCTTATCGCGCTCGTTAATATCGATGAATCTGATTAAATTTTCATTATTTCGTATATGTAAAAAACTACACGGAAACTGAATCTCCGTGAGCGCTATTTCCCAACGTCCGTGTAATTCTATACGCTGGGGTAATTCAGTGATGAAATATGTGGTTGTATTTTCTGGAAAGTAACGCATGCTACTGTTGCTCGGGAGAATCATGTAAAATTCTTCTTCCCTCATTTTAACTCAAAAATCTTAAACTCGAAGCAGGTATCCAAGAGTCGAATTTGGAGGGATATCCTTGCCAACTAACTAGTAATTGTTTATTGTTGCCACGTCCCCTGCTTTTTATTATCCGCTCGATGATAAATTCTTCCCCTTGCAAATCTTTATTGACCGGAGTTAATTCTTGTTCGTAAAAAATTCCGTCTATATCCTCACCCGCTAAATCGCTTAATTCATATACGCGTGGTTTTCTCCATTCGAGAACACGGCAAATTCGAAATATTTCTTCGCTCCACTTTGCCTCGTATCCTTTCTCAAAGACTACTTTTGCCCTACTGACACGCACGTGATCGCCCTCGTTATATTTAGCCTTTTGTTTATCGCCACGATTCTTTTTCTTCTCGTTGTCGTCCTTCCATCGGCGATTCATATTTTCACGCGCGATCTAGGCAGCCGAAAAATCAAACACGCGATTTATGTCGTAAAGGACGACTTCCCAATGGAATACGAAGGGATCATAGGAATCGATTTTCTACAAAAGCAACAAGTCACGTGCGATTACAAAAAACAGGAGATTCAAATAGGAAACGCCGTATTAAAATTACGACCGTACAATAAAATTCAATTAAAACCGCGTAGCGAAACGATAATACAAGCGGCAACGAATCGTAATAAGATAGGCGTGATAAAGGCCGAAGAAACAGCACCGGGAATATATATCGGACGATGCCTGGTAGAACCAAAAAATTTTGTGTGCCCCGTCAGTATAATTAATACAACCGACGAGACCGTAGAGATTAGTACGCCGCTCGTAACCGTAGAAGACATATGTGAAGATAACGCACACAAAGTATACACGATACACACGGGCGACACTCATAACTCGTCAACGCGCGACGAACGAATCTGACAATTATTACGCACGGATCATCTAAACGTCGAAGAAAAACGCTCAGTACAACGGATATGCGAAGAATATAGCGATATATTTCATTTAAATGAAGAACCACTGACATGCACCGCGACGATAAAGCACGAGATAAACACGCGCGCCGACACCTCGCCCGTCAACGTAAGACCATACCGCCTTCCCGAGAAGCATAAAACAGAAGTAAATAAGCAAGTGCAAGGAATGCTAAAAGACCAAATTATTAGAACAAGCATGAGTCAATGGAATGCTCCATTATTAGTAGTGCCGAAAAAAGCCGATGCGTCAGGAAAACAAAGACTCAGGGTAGTAGACTTCCGAAAAGTTAACGATTTAACTATAGGCGACTCATTTCCCCTGCCTAATATTACCGATATATTGGACCAGTTAGGGAACGCCAAATATTTTACGACGCTTGATCTAGCATCAGGATATCACCAAATACCGATGGCTGAGCGCGATAAAAACAAAACCGCCTTTTCAACCCCCTATGGACACTACGAGTTCAACCGAATGCCGTTTGGATTAAAAAACGCGCCTGCGACCTTCCAACGATTAATGAATTCGGTACTAACAGGGATACAAGGGCTCAGATGTCTCGTTTATCTCGACGACATCGTAATATACGGATCCAGCTTAGAGGATCATAACAAAAGACTCGTGGAAGTACTACAGAGATTACGAAAACATAATTTAAAATTGCAACCGGAAAAATGCGAATTTTTACGAAAAGAAGTAATATACTTTGGGCATATTATTTCCGAGAACGGCATATTACCCGATCCGTCGAAACTAGACGCGGTAAAAAATTTTCCGACGCCACAAAAAATAAAAGACATACAATCGTTTATCGGACTAGCGGGCTACTATCGCAAATTCATTGAAGATTTCTCGCGAATCGCGAAACCGTTAACAAAACTAACAAAAAAGACGGAAGTTTTTGTATGGGGAAACGAACAACAAATCGCGTTCGACACCCTAAAAGAAAAATTAATGACCGCGCCAGTGTTAAAATATCCGGACTTCATCGAAGAATTCAACGTGACCACCGATGCCTCCGACTACGCAATCGGAGCCGTGCTGTCACAGGGACCGATAGGCAATGACCGACCTATCGCTTACGCCAGCCGAGTGTTATCTCGGGCAGAGCAAAATTATAATACGACCGAAAAAGAATTGTTAGCAATCGTATGGGCAGTTAAACATTTCCGACCATATGTCTATGGAACAAAATTTAAAATAATAACCGACCATAAACCTCTAATTTGGCTATTTAACGTCACGGACCCCGGATCAAGACTCATCCGCTGGAGATTAAAATTAGAAGAATACGATTACGAGATAATTCACAAGGCCGGACGAGCAAACGCGAACGCCGACGCGCTAAGTCGACACGTAACTCGAGATACAAGCGAGAGAAGAAAGAGAGAAATCTTCAAAGTAGAAGAAGAGGAAGAAGAGAGAGAAGAAAAACTCGCCGATAACGCTAGAGTATATACCGAAGAGGAGAAACAACAAATACTCTACGAATATCATGATGCACCCACAGGAGGACATCAAGGAATCGAACGCACAATAAAAAGAATTCGATTAAAACATAACTGGCCAGGATTAACAAGAGACGTCGAAAAATATATCTCGAAATGCGAATCCTGCCAGAAAAATAAATTATCGCGACGAGTAAAAGCACCCTCATTATTACGGACACGCCGAGTAAACCATTCGAGAAATGCGCGCTAGATATAGTTGGACCGTTAACAATTACTAATAACGGAAATAAATATTTACTAACTTTCCAAGATAATTTAACAAAATTTAGCAAAGCGATACCGATCGCAAACCAAGAAGCTAACACGATCGCGAAAGAATTCGCCACGAAAATAATTTTCGAATACGGAATTCCCGAAAAAATTCTAACCGACCAAGGAACAAATTTTGTAAGTGAAATATTTAAGAATACGTGCAAATTACTTAAAATCGATAAAATTCAGACAACAGCTTATCACCCCGAAAGCAACGGAGTATTAGAGCGTTCACACCGTACGTTAGCCGAATATTTAAGACACTATATAAATGCCGACCAAACAGACTGGGACGAGTGGATTTCCTACGCAATGTTTACGTATAACACGACCCCACACACGGCTACGGGGCATACACCTTTCGAATTAGTATACGGGCATCAAGCGGACCTACCGACAGCTCTAGCGAGACCGCCCAAACTAACGTATAGTTACGACGACTACTCGCAAGAATTAAAAGAAAGAATACGGGCGTCAAATCAACTCGCGAAAGAGAATATTAAAGAAGACAAAATAAAAGCCAAAGGGTACTACGATAAATCCGCGAAAGAAACAAAATTTAAGATAGGCGACAAAGTACTAGTATACGACGAGACGCTCCGACGGGGACGATCGAAAAAATTAGATGCACTATGGGCAGGACCTTACGTAATAACCGAAAAGAATTCCGACGTAAACTACACAATTAAAAAAGGAAGAAAAGCAGTGCGCATGCATACGAATAGATTAAAGCTATTTATAGAAAATTAATACTTACTTAATCATCTTCCTCGTCGGTGTCACGACCAGCGAAACCGTATGGTAGAGGCCGCCCCTGCTGAAGGGCCTCAAGGGTCCGCATGGCCGGAATCATAAAGGCCTCCTCCGGAGGCACAGGCACCACCTCTTGCACCGTACGCACTCCCGTCGCGACGTCCACGGACACCCGAAGGGAAAACGGGGTGCCCGCGGTCCGGCGGATAGCCGCACGGGCCCGTCCTAGGCGGGTGGCGGGTAGCTCCGGTCCCACCACCGGTGCACGACGCACCGCACGCCGACACCCGGAGCATAGAGGCTCCCACCACGGGGTGAAATCGGCACAAAACACGCAATTAAAATAAAGATCGGAGGACCTCATTATAATTTTTTTTTCTCTCTTTAAACCTTGCGGCACAAAAGTTGTAATAAGACTAAGCGATGAGATGCAGAAGCATCTCAGGACTCAAGAGTCACATAAGAAACTAACACCTTTCTCACCTGATAAAAGTTGCGAACCAAAGCAATACCATTAAAGATAAAATAAAAACTCAATATATTATTACAGTAGTGATAGTAGGCCGGTTCTAACCCATGGGGCAATGAGGGGGGGTGAGGGGCGAGGGGAACCCATGGCGCGGGGAATGACGTCACGCGGGGAGGGGGAATGACGTCACGCGGGGAGGGGGAATGACGTCACGCGGGGAGGGGGAAGCGTCCGCGATTTTGGTAACGGGTCCGCGAGGGGTCCGCGGGGAGGGGGAGGCGTCCGCGAGGTTAGGGTCCGCGAGGGGGCCGCGGGGAGGGGGAAGCGTCTGCGATTTTAGGGTCCGCGAGGGGTCCGCGGGGAGGGGGAGGCGTCCGCGAGGTTAGGGTCCGCGAGGGGTCCGCGGGGAGGGGAGCGTCCGCGATTTTATGGTACGGGTGGGGTCCGCGGGGAGGGGAGCGTCCGCGATTTTAGGTGACGGGTCCGCGGGGAGGGGGAGGCGTCCGCGAGGCTAGGGTCCGCGAGGGGTCCGCGGGGAGGGGAGCGTCCGCGATTTTATGGTCCGGGAGGGGTCCGCGGGGAGGGGAGCGTCCGCGATTTTAGGTGACGGGTCCGCGAGGGGTCCGCGGGGAGGGGGAGGCGTCCGCGAAAGACCGCATGAAGCTTTGTTGGTGAGGGGTCTGCGGGGAGAGAGGAACGCGAAGGAGAGCGCGAGGCGCACGCGAGAGAGATGACGCAAGCGAGGCGTATATGCAAGAGCGAGAGAGATAGTGCGAGATGATTAGGTAGCGAGATGATGCGGCGATTGAGAGCGCGAGGTGTTGCAGCGAGGCGTATATGCAAGAGCGAGAGAGATAGCGCGAGATGACGAGAGGTAGCGAGATGACGCGAAGGAGAGCGCGAGAGCTGATGCAGCGAAGGAGAGCGCGAGGTGCACGCGAGAGAGATATCACAAGAGCGAGAGAGAGATGTTGCGAGACGATGCGGCGATGGAGAGCGCGAGAGCTGATGCAGCGAAGGAGAGCGCGAGAGGCGGACGCGAGAGAGAATTTTTTAAATATTTTTTTTATATTTTTTTAAATTAATATTTTTAGGATGAGGAAGGGGAGAGGACCTATTCTAAAATAAATACATTTTTTTTAAATATTTAAAATAATTTTTATTATATAACTATGTGTGTGTGTGTGTGTACATTTTACAAAATGTTTGTGTGTATGTGTGTGTGTGTGTGTGTGTGTGTGTGTATTTTACAAAATGTTTGTGTGTGTGTGTGAATTTAAAATTTAAAATTTAAAATATAATATATAAAATATAAAATATAAAATATAATATAAAATATAATATAAAATATAAAATATAATATAAAATATAATATAATCATAAAATTTATTGCAGCGCGATGGTGGCTGCGAGAAGCGGCGGGGACTGCTGAGCGGGGACTCCTGCATAACAGAAAATGTTATTAAGAATTTATAATTAATAGATAATTTGATTTATATTTAATTTAATGTAATTTAATTTAATTTATAACTTACATGATAATCTCAGCCTTTTGACGTCAGATTTATTGGACGCGTAAATATTAGTCCACCCAATGGAACCTCTTCCAAAAAACGCCAAGATGAAGATTGCGCTTTTTTGGAGAACAATATAGGGGATATGTCATAAAACACGAATGCTTGCAAGAACAGGCATTCAATGTTTTCTTTCCATGATCTCGTAAAAACTGATGCAACGATTTTGCATTAGGACTTCGTTGACCAATTTCACGATTTTTTAACAACTTCACTACCAAGTTACTGGCTCAACTTTATATCTTAATGCCTTTTCACGCTCCATTTCAACGTTTGATATATCATCAACGTTTGATATATCATCAATCACTATCATCTCACCATCATTCACCATATCATCATCATCATCCACCACATCTTCTCTATCCATTACAACTTCTCTAACCATTTTACATTCAAGACTATCAGAAACTTTATGATGGGACACATATTATAATGTTGCTCCCCTCTTGATTTTAATTCTACATCTCTCTTCATCTCTCTGTTCTAACTGGAGTATCATCTAACTCATCATTTTTTGAAGAGTTTTGCTGATAATGCATGTGCACATCATACTATTCATATACATACTATTCATATACATATAGAACAGGGGCGGGAAAGAAATAATTAAACACACAGTTTAACAGTAAAATAATTTATTTGTTGCAAGCATTATAAACAATTTCATTTATAGCACAAGTTATCAATTCACAATCTATAAGTGATTCGCTATTAAACATATTACTATCACGTATCACCTTTGCGGCATTGCTCACATCGCGGATATTATCACATTGTAAAATATTTACAAATTGTTTAAATTTTTCATTAACACTATGAGTATTCTCACACAGCCAGGAATACATATGATCAATACATTTGTCGAAATCGAATAAATGTAGTAACGTTGATGGTTTCATGTACAAAGAATTATCAGATGAAGTAATTTTTATAATTTTTGAAGTATACATGTTAACCGCTTTGAGTGTTAGATCACTAATCCATAGCGGAGTTTCAGTTAGCTGCTCAATGTCTGCTCGTTTCCGCATTAGAGATTTCCATGTTTCAATGGGTAATATTATTTGATTGCCTCGATTATCACCGAGAGCCAATTCCACATAGGATATTATTCCGACGCTGATTCCTATTTCCAAATATTTATAGGATGTTGCGGTTAGAGCATATCTTCGCCCAAGTATACGAGTCGCACGTTGAATGCTATAAAAATAATTAGAACAATATTTCAAAAATTATTTAAAAATCATTATTTAAAAATCTTTATTTTGACAAAAAAAAGAATCGAAACTTACTTGTCACTTGTATTCTTAGACATTTCTTGTTTTGGAACGTAATAATTCATGCTGGCGGAGTACATTTGTAAAAGAACCTTTCACATAAGTGATTGATACAATACTAAATCATTATTACAAGTTTTTATTGATACAAAGCAATGGGGTGGGGATTATTGCTGACACAAAATTATTTTTAACCAATCATCAAAGCGTCAATGTACGACTGCTATGACATCATCCTCAATGAAATATTAAATGTAAAATAATGCAACATATTCAAAATTTCAAGCGTCAATGTACGGCTGCTATGACATCATCCTCAATGAAATATTAAATGTAAAATAATGCAACATATCCAAAATTTCAAGCGTCAATGTACGACTGCTATGACATCATCCTCAATGAAATATTAAATGTAAAATAATGCAACATATTCAAAATTTCAAGCGTCAATGTACGGCTGCTATGACATCATCCTCAATGAAATATTAAATGTAAAATAATGCAACATATCCAAAATTTCAAGCGTCAATGTACGATTGCTATGACATCATTCTCAATGAAATATTAAATGTAAAATAATGCAACATATTCAAAATTTCAAGCTTCAATGTACGGCTGCTATGATATCATCCCCAGGTGTTCAAAACATATGTAACAAAATCACAAGAAAATGCAACATAATTAAAATTTTCGAGCGCCAATGTATGGCCGCTCTCATCTTGAGATGAATCTCGCGAAATGTGCAAAAATGTATCAATTTCAAGGTCGATACATCATTCGTACGCAACAAAATCACAAAGTGCAACATACTCGAGTGCCAATGATCTCTACGATTAAATAAAAATGATGATAAAGAGGCATACTATGTCAATATCTTTGTCAGAGGTTCAAGAAGTACATCTCAAGTAAAGAAATATGGCACAATTGGAAGCAAGTTTGTTAGAGCAATCCGCAAGGGTGAATTCGGTGGAAGAATATATTGTGTGGGAGCAGCAATGTGACGAATACATCGAATCACTGAAAGAACAAAGTCGAATAAAACGTCCACGATTACCGATCGGAGTTCGACAATCGCTTGTCTCCCAAATCGCGCGTCTCGAAGAGTTGAAGAATTCGGTACGCAGACGTTTTATACACGCAGGTGCTGGAAGGTGCAGTTCGCGAGACGTCGGACTCATATGGCGAGAGATTGATACGGCGTTCGAGAGCCGCATCTTGACTGGTGCGGTGATAAACAGCAATCACATCGAACCTCGTCAATTTCTAGAGGAGGCCAAAGACATTGTGATCGGACACGTGCAAAAAGTGTTGCAAAAACACACTAGTGTGAAAGTGAACATTATGTTTAATGGCGAGTTTGTGTCGGGTGATAAACGCGCTAATAAAACTATCAATACGAAAAACTGTGAAATCTTTCGCACGTCTGATTTGCGCGAATGGTACGATCAACGCGCTATGGAGACCACGCTAGCATCTCTCGAAGAGTTTCAAGAACATGATAGTGGTTGGGCAGTGTCGCGAATAATCAATTAATTGTAAATATAAACAAGTATAATCCAATGCGTGCGGGATGTCACATTAAATTACCGCGAGAAATAATGATGAAGAGAGCAGTGATTAACGTGAAATCAAAAGACACTGCATGTTTTGCGTGGGCTGTGGTCGCTGCACTGTATCCCGCTGAAAGAGACGCGGATCGCAAATCTATGTATCCACATTACACAACAGTGTTGAATCTCCAGGACATTGAGTTTCCGATGACGTTGAACCAAATTAAAAAATTTGAACATCATAATGACATTTTGATAAATGTGTACAGTATCGAAGAAAAGAACATTGTCCCGATACGTCTCTCGGGGAGGAAAAGAAAGACACATCAACTTGTTGTACATGCAAGACAGCAATAGTGTTGAACATTTCGCCTGGATAAAGAATCTACCCCAGCTTGTCAGTTCGCAATTGAGCAAACATGGTCACAAGACATATATCTGTGATCGGTATGTATATTTATTGCAAATTATATATTAAATAATCATAAAATAATTATAAAGTGTTTATAATTGCTATTATCTTTTACAGATGCTTGCATTATTTCGGGTCTGAGGACAAGTTGCAGACACATATGGTAGACTGCAGAGAGATGAATGACTGCGCTATCCGGTTACCGAGCGGTAAGGACAAGTGGCTCGCGTTCAACAACTTTAATCGCAAAGAACGACTTCCTTTTGTCGTATACGCAGACCTCGAATGTGTGCTGACAAAGACGAATAAGAAGGAAGAAGAAAAGAATTTATACCAACATCACCAAGTATTTAGTATAGCATATTATGTACATTGCTCATATGACGATTCGTTATCCGAGTATTATTCTCGCCGTAGTGTAGATTGCATTTCGTGGTTTTCCGAACAACTTAAAAATTTAGCGATACGCGTAAAGAATATTTTAGCAACTAACGTCCCCATGGTAAATTTAACATCTGACGTGTGGGAAAAATTTCATAGCGCGACGCATTGTCATATATGTGAGAAACCATTCATGCAAGATGACGATACACGCGTACGTGATCATTACCATCTGACCGGGCGGTACAGAGGTCCCGCGCACTCAAATTGTAATCTAAATTATAAAGAATCTTTTTGTATTCCGATAGTTTTTCACAATTTATCAAGTTATGACACACATTTCATTATCGAGGATATAGCTACAGCGTTTGAAGGGAGCATTGAATTACTTCCGATAACTAAAGAAAAATATATATCATTCACAAAAACTGTCAATAGTACCAACGATGACAAAAATTGGAAAGCTTGCATAAAATTACGATTCATCGATTCATATAAATCTCTCACGACAAGTCTCGATAAATTGATATCTTTTTTTTTTGGATAAAGACAAACTCAAAATTGTACATTCGGAATTTCAAAATTGTACATTCGGAATTTCAAAATTTACCGATTGAAAATTTCAATCTATTAACACGGAAGGGCGTCTTTCCGTACGAATATATAGACTGTGTCGACAAGTTGCAAGATACGTGTTTACCGCCGCGCGAATCATTCTACAGTTCCTTGACCGGTGACACAGTATCCGAGAACGATTACGCGCACGCCGAGAACGTCTGGAACCGATTCTCCCTTCGAACGCTAGGTGAATATAGCGACTTATATTTAAAAATTGATGTCTTGTTATTAGTAGATATTTTTGAAAATTTTCGCGATAGTTGTATCAAAAGCTATGGACTCGACCCCGCGTATTATCATACTCTTCCCGGGTATACATGGGACGCCATGTTAAAACATACAAATATTACGTTCGAATTGCTAACCGATATCGACATGGTTATGTTTATCGAACGTGGTATACGCGGCGGTCTAAGTCAATGTTCCAACAGATACGCTCATGCTAATAACAAGTACATGCAGTCGTACGATCCATCGAAACCATCATCATATCTCATGTATTTTGATGTAAATAATTTATACAGATGGGCAATGTGCCAACCATTGCCATATGCAGATTTTCGATGGGTCGACGACGTATCTAATTTCAACATCTCATCAATAGCGCTCGATTCGCATACAGGCTATATCCTCGAAGTAGATTTAAAGTATCCACAACATCTTCACGACACGCACACTGACCTACCGTTTTGCCCGACACATGACAAACCGCCCGGCAAGCGGGAAGATAAGCTTCTCGCAACGCTATATGATAAGAAGCGTTATGTCATACACTACCGCAACCTGCAGCAATGTATGCGACACGGCCTTCACGTTACAAAAATACATCGCGTATTACAATTCACTCAATCTCCATGGGTCCGAAATTATATCGAACTTAATACAAAATTTCGAACACACGCGAAAAATGATTTTGAAAAAAAAAATTTATACAAATTATGAATAATGCGGTATTTGGCAAGACGATGGAAAATGTGCATAATCATGTCGATGTAAAACTCATCACACATTGGGATGGACGATACGGTGCAGAGGCAATGATTGCGAAACCAAATTTTCACAGTAGAAGCATTTTTTCTGAAAATCTAATCGCTGTCGAATTACGCAAACTCGAGGTAAAATTTTATAAACCAATCTATGTCGACATGTGCGTACTCGACATCTCCAAAACGTGTTTATACGAATTTCATCACGAGTACATGTCACCGCTGTATCGTGACAGATGCCGGGTAATGTACACCGACACAGACAGCCTAATATATCACATTGAATGCGAAGATGTATATGAGAATATGAAGCGCGACGTGAGCAAATTTGATACGAGCGATTACGCTGTGGACAATGCGTACGGTATACTGCTCGTGAATAAAAAGGTACCCGGTCTAATGAAAGACGAAAACAACGGCGCGATAATGACCGAATTTGTAGGGCTTAGAGCAAAAATGTATGCCTTGCGAGTGGATGGCAAGAAAGATACCAAAAAAAAGTAAAAGGTGTCAAGAGTAACGTCGTCGCGAGAACGATAACGTTTGACGATTATACACGGTGTTTGAATGATGATATTGAAATGATACGTAGTCAGTCTTGTATAAGATCGAAATTGCACGAAGTATACACCATTCGCGAGACAAAAATTGCTCTAAGTCCGTACGACGACAAGCGGTATATCATACCTGAAACCACTGATACATTACCGTGGACATTATAAAATACTATTGTAAATAATAGATATATATTTGTTGTAAATATGTATATTTCGTAAAATATGTAAAAACTGTATATTGTATGTATGTGTATTATATGTATATTAGTATGTATACCATGTAAAATATAAAATTGTATTATTTATAAAGATTATGCGTTAGATGTTTTTACAATATATTATTTGTAAAATAAACAGTGTACAGATATTTTAAATAAATGTTTATAATACATTATTTTTATGTATCCATGAGTTGTGTGATTTATCCAGTCCCAACCATTTCACATAAACATCATCGCCTTGATCGAGGTACGAACGTGGTTCGATAGTGGTTCGAAGGTGGTTGATCGAGGTACGAACGTGGTTCGAAAGTGGTTCGAAGGTGGTTGATCGAGGTACGAACGTGGTTCGAAAGTGGTTGATCGAGGTACGAATGTGGTTCGAAGGTGGCTGATCGAGGTACGAACGTGGTTCGAATGTGGTTCGAACCACATTCGAACCACGTTCGTACCTCGATCAACCACCTTCGAACCACTTTCGAACCACGTTCGTACCTCGATCAACCACCTTCGAACCACTTTCGAACCACGTTCGTACCTCGATCAACCACCTTCGAACCACATTCGTACCTCGATCAACCACCTTCGAACCACTTTCGAACCACGTTCGTACATCGATCAACCACCTTCGAACCACATTCGAACCACGTTCGTACCTCGATCAGCCACCTTCGAACCACATTCGTACCTCGATCAACCACCTTCGAACCACTTTCGAACCACGTTCGTACCTCGATCAACCACCTTCGAACCACTTTCGAACCACATTCATACCTCGAGTACTCTGCGTTGATACCACTGCTT
>NW_028141481.1:0-36048 GCF_030444845.1 Prenolepis imparis | reverse complement strand
AAGCAGTGGTATCAACGCAGAGTACTCCGTACTCGTGCCGTAATTCGCTTACTATTTCTTTTAATAATTTGAAAACTAAGCTTCGGATCAAATTTTGGCAAAGGAAAAATCGTCTTAGAATTCAATCAGGAATACGACATTTTAAGGACAAACGGTTGTTTAAAATCACCCTGTATAATAAATCAAATTAATTTGCGGAGTAATAAGTAAGATTTCTTTTTTGTGTTTAAAAATATTTGACATTAAACAATGTAGTTATGCTATTCTTCCCTTACATTTTTATATTTTAAATTTTATATTTTAAACTTTATTTGATAGGCTTGTAATATATTCTTAAAATAAATTTTAGAATTTTAATTAATTTATTGATATTTTATGTTTTGTGCTATATTATGCTAAAACAGTGTATTTTTAATTAATTTTATTCACATTTATTTTAGTTTTATAGAGATAATTCAACGTAATTTTATTTATTACACAAAACTAATGCATTTTTTAATTTATTCTAGTGAATTTTTAATGAATTTTATTTATATTTCATTTATTTATATACTGTAAGAAAATTTTATTTATTATGTATAAATAAAATTGCTAATGCATATTAATACAGTTTATTGCATGTCAAATTTTAATGTCCCCACCCGGGCACGCCGTTTTTGTTCGTCACTTTCATATTTTCAATGCCGGGTCTAAATCGTTTTGACTATGTAGATGATTATTCTTAAAAATACAAAAGTGATACTATGTTAAATTTTATATTAGATCAGATAATAATCTGCAAAATTAATACACTTATACATTTATACTTGGCTGAGTAGCTTTGATTTTATATTTATTTTTGAGCTACATACATTCTAAATATATTTTTAAATAAATTTTTAATTTATTTTTATTTTCATGGGGCATTCCATACCAAATCAACGACTTTTTTTTCCGATCATTTTGATTTGCTTAATTTTTTTTATGTTTTTATATGTATTGAAAGTATTTATTGAAAGTAGCTTCCATGAATTTTTTAAGATTTTTATCTATCGATTTCCGAGTTACACATTTTTTTTAAATTGATTTTAAAAATTTCAAATATTTATAATTAAAAAAAAATAAAAATATTGTCATTAATAAGGTGGGTTTTTTTGTCTTTGAATCTATTTTTCGAAAAAAATATTGAAAAAATTTTAAAAAAAATTTAATAGTGTTTTAGTCAATTTTAACCAAAATTATTTTTTTTTCTCAATGAGACACCTATCGATTTTTTTCAAAAAAATGTATAACATTTTAGACTTAAAAACAAAATTTTTGAGTTATTGGCGAAAAGGGAATTCAAATATTTTCGATTTTTTAAGACTATTTTTCGATTTGTTTTTTAATTTTTTTTTTCAAAAATCACATTTTTCGGTATTTTACAATATTCTGATTTAAAAAATAAGTATTTACAAAATAGAAAATTAATAGACATTTATTTCGAAGTTTTAAGGATCAGGAAAAACGAATTTTTAATATATTTAAAAAATTTAAAATATTGGAATTTTCTTTTTTCCTAATCTTTAAAACTTCAAAATAAGTGCCTGTTAATTTTATAAATATTTATTTTTTTTAATCAGAATAGTGTAAAATACCAAAAAGTACGATTTTTGAAAAAAATTGAAAAACAATCGAAAAATAGTCTTAAAAAATCGAAAATATTCTAATCCCCTCTTCGCCAATAGCTCAAACATTTTGTTTTTATGTCTAAAATATATATATCTATTATAAATAAATAAATATGATGTTTTAGAAGTCGGCCAATAGAGCCAAGCGCGAAAATTAATTTTTAATTTTTCTCAGAAACCTTCTCAGAAACCTTCTGCAAGTTCTCCGAACACTATTAAATTTTCTTTTTTTAATGTTTTCAATATTTTTTTCAAAAAATACATTCAAAGACAAAAAAATGACCACCTTATTAATGACAATATTTTTTTTTCAAGTTATAAATATTTGAAATTTTTGGAATTAATTTTTAGAAAATGTGTAACTCGGAAATTGATAGAGATAAAAATCTAAAAAAAATTCATGAAGCTACTTTCAATAGATACAAAAATATAAAAAAATGAAGTAATTAAAATGGTCGGGGGAAAAAAGTCGTTGATTTGGTATGTAATGCCCCATATAGAATTGTACTTCATTCTATTAATTTTTTAAGATAACTTGATAGATAGTTTTTATTATATTTATAGACATTCAAATATAAATAATATTGTTTGCAGGTTAAATTTATGTCTAAAACTATTTATCGTGCAGTTTATCGTGATGGGCACTAATTGGTCCCTGTCAATGTTAAAGTTTCTCTGACAATTGGACATCATTTCGTGTCCCCTTCTTAATTGTTGGACGTCATGCAGAATGTCTGCACATTTATTATATTTATATGAAAAAAGAAGATCAAGCTGATGTTATTAAATCGATTCGGATGTAAGATAGACGCAACATCAAGCACTTACACTGTCATGTCAGAGATGTCTGGAAAAAGCTACTTTTTGCGGATAAGAAAACTGTCACGCAAAAGATTCGTCCGATGGAGCTGAACTCTAATGTTGCAATGTGTAAAAAAATTTTGCAACATTAGAGTTCAGTTCCATCGGACGTATTTTTTTTGTATATTGTTGATAGACGAAGATCTTTCTAAGATCTTTGGACATCATTTCGTGTCCCCTTCTTAATTGTTGGACGTCATGCAGAATGTCTGCACATTTATTATATTTATATGAAAAAAGAAGATCAAGCTGATGTTATTAAATCGATTCGGATGTAAGATAGACGCAACATCAAGCACTTACACTGTCATGTCAGAGATGTCTGGAAAAAGCTACTTTTTGCGGATAAGAAAACTGTCACGCAAAAGATTCGTCCGATGGAGCTGAACTCTAATGTTGCAATGTGTAAACAAATTTTGCAACATTAGAGTTCAGTTCCATCGGACGTATTTTTTTTGTATATTGTTGATAGACGAAGATCTTTCTAAGGCAGATAAATAACATAAAGAAGAAAAATAAAATATTTTCTTTCGAGTCGATATAATCCACAAATCAATTATGAATACACAGTAATAAATTTTATATGTATTTATTAAAAAATACTCTTGTTAAAATTTTTGTGTTAAAAATGTAACATACTCATTGTTAATTTAACCAATTTTGATTATGTTATCTGATATTTTTGTAGTGAATTCATATTTAAAAATAAATCAAATATTAAATTACAAATTCAGAAGGAGGCTATATGGAGCCACGCGTAGAGTGTAGGTACGCAAATACTAAAAACAAACTTGTTGGAATAACAAATTTATTAAATCTAAACGTTTCGGTCCTTTCTTTGGACCTTCTTCAGTAAATTTAATACAATAAATTATAATGTGGAATCTACATACTGACGCACGCAGCACAAAAAGCCGTGAGCCCCCCGATCGATACTCCACTAAATAGACAAAGTGAAATAATATGTCATGAGGTACTCAAAAGTGGACTCTAATGAAGAGTATAGTGAGGAATTTCCGACAGGGGGCTCACTCTTACTCACACACTCATCCATCGCACGTTCACACGACCGTACACGGACGCGTCCGACGCACGAGTGAAGAAGATATTCGGTTTGATGCTATTTATAAGGCGCCATACAATGGCTCATAGCCTGTTATCGAAGTCAATGTCAAACACAATGTGTGGAATTTATTTCTCTCCCTCTCTCTCTCCCTCTCCTTATCCCTCTCCCTCTCCACTCTCTCTCTCCCTCTCTCTCCCCCCTCTCTCTCTCCCTTCCCCCCTCCGTCTCTCTCCTTCTATGCATGTCCCCCTTTCCTCTCGCTTCCCCCCTTCTGTATCTCCTTCTCTCAAACATACAATGTATGGAAATTAATGTTACAACTGATTTATGGCTCTATAAAGGAATTCGATAACAACTAAACGAAGACCGTCTTTCAGGAAATTTGTGGCATATTTGTCACAACAGATATATATGCTTGACTTAGACACTCTGTGTCTTCTTGTCGGTTTAGGCCATTTATCTGGCGCCTGATAAACAGCATCTCTGATACAAGTCTCTTTCTTAGAAACGGTTCCTCATCCAAGATCTCAACGTTATCCCAATCAAATTCGTGATTATTCAGCCTGTGGTCCGTGATCACGGATTTTTGCGCGGTGTTTCTTTTTATGTGATTTCTGTGCTCCCTAATGCGTGTTCTCAACTGTCTGCTGGTCTGACCGACATAAGAGGCATTACAATTTTGACATGAAATTTTGTATACAACGTTATTATGCCAGTCTTTCTGCAGTGTGTCTTTATGTACGCGGATAAACGAGCGTAACTTATTCAAACCTGTGTAGGACATTTTTACATCTAGATCACGGACCACATGGCTAAACCGCTCGGAAAATTTGGGTATGTATGGGACATTAAAATATGCAACGCGGGCCGAATTAGTATCAGGTGTTCTGTTAGCGTCACCTGAATTATTATTTTTATTTCTCGCAAACAAAGTCCTAAGCCTTTCGTGAAATGTTTCAAAAATCAGTTGCAATGGATACCCATTATCACGTAACACCCCAATGACCAATTCGAGGTTCTTTTGGTGATATCTTGGGTGTGATAACCAGAAAGCCCTGTCTATTAGGCCAAATATTGTGCCTCTCTTGTGGCAGAGAGGGTGACAGGAGTAATAATTCAGATATCTTCCCGAAAATGTTGGTTTATGGTACCAGTCGAATTCAACATATCCCCGGTTTAGAATGAATATAACATCCAAAAAATCGAGTCTATTGCCCCCCCTTTCCAAAGTAAACGATCGGGGGGCTCACGGCTTTTTGCGCTGCGTGCGTCAGTATGTAGATTCCACATTATAATTTATTGTATTAAATTTACTGAAGAAGGTCCAAAGAAAGGACCGAAACGTTTAGATTTAATAAATTTGTTATTCCAACAAGTTTGTTTTTAGTATTTGCGTACTTACACCCTACGCGTGGCTCCATATAGCCTCCTTCTGAATTTGTAATTTATCAATGCAGGGAGCCTACATTGTTGACTTATCAAATATTAAAATAACGCATTTTATATTTTATAGCAGGGTAAACATAAATATAAACATAAAAATAATGTAGTTTGTCGCATACTGCACAAACGCACGAATCGCCAATCATTTTTGTCGTGACATATCACGACAGGCAATTATTTGGGAGTAAACAAAAAAGGCTCTCGATCTTCTCTTCCCCGGAAATCGTGTCATTGTGTGAACGTGAGGAAGGAGCCGCGGGTATTAGTGCTTATTGAATCGTTAATATCTAATTTATATTTAATTCGATATATTAATCGCATTGTCAGTTTTATTTAACTAAAAAGTTGTATATATCCTACAAAAATACTGATATCAAAAAAACTGCACAAAGTGAGAGTAGAAACATATATCAGTGAAAAATTTAAGTTACAAATCCATATAGAATCGTATAATAATAATTATAGACATTGCTTCCAATTGCAAACTCATGAGAATCATAAATTATATTATGGACCTCTTTTCATGCTGAAGAAGTTGCAAACCCATGTAAAATCGTAATCTACAAAAATATTTTAATAAAGAAAATATATTAATAAAGAAAAAAGATTGTGCAAATTTTAATAACCATGCATATTATAAAAAGTTTAATAAAAAAAAGATAACATTAATCAAACATAAAATTAAAAATTAATACAAAAATTAAAAATGCCCCCTTTCCCGCTGCGTTTCGTGTGCTCGACAACGAGGCATAAGGGTGATATTACATTTGTCGTACGACGAGTTTGTCGGACGGAGCGATTGGCTGCCAATAAGTATCCAAGTGGGAGACTTCCATCGGATAGTTACTAAATTTTTGTACTAAAGTCGAGCAGTGATGAACTTCATCCGACGAATTTGGCACTTGAATACGACAAATATTGTGAAAGTGTCAAATATGGCTAATATTGACAATAAAATTTTATGTGCAATAGCACAAACTATACTGCGGAGAAGATTATTAGTGGCAGCAATGATATTAAGTATAAAAAAGAAAAAATATAATAAAAGAAAGTATTGGATATCTGATTTTTTAAAACAACGTAATATTAATGGTGCTTATAATGTATCGATTCCGGAATTATTAAGAGACTATGATTCATTTGTAAATTATTGTCGAATGAGCAGAGCACAATTTGAAGAATTACTTATATTTATTGCATCAAAAATTAAAAAGGATGCAGCAATTCGAGAACCAATTGAGCCTGCGCAACGTTCGTTGCTTACATTAAGGTAAATAGAAATACGCAAGCATGTGTATATGCATAATTTTGCTTTAGGATTATATTTCTGCAGCATTGTATTTTATATAGATATTTAGCATCTGGAGATTCTATGATGTCGTTGAAATATCAATACTATATTGCTCAATCAACAATTTCAAAAATAATTAAAGAAACTTGTGATGAATTGTGGATTATTTTAATGCCTATTGTACTTAAAATGCCTTCATACAATGAACGGAAAAAAATTGCTGAAGCATTTGAAATAAAGTGTGACTTTCCACACTGTTTAGGTGCTGCAGATGGCAAACATGTAATTGTACAGGTAATATGCAAGATATTTTATAAGTTCTTTTATATTACACTTATATAGAATATTTGTATATTTTTGAAAAAATTTATATATTTTTGAAAAAAATTTTTAGCCACAACCACATTCAGGGTCTACATTTTATAATTATAAAAGTGCACATAGCATCGTATTAATAGCTATTTGTGATAGCGACTATAAATTTATCTTAGTCGATATTGGCGCAGAAGGACGTCAAAGTGATGGAGGTGTGTGGTCAAGATCTGCAATAAGTAGCGCTTTTTCAAGAGGTGACATAGATACACCGCCCCCAAATCGTATCTCTGAAGGACCTATTCTTCCGTACATGTTAGTAGGTGACGAAGCTTTTCAATTGACAAATTATATGATGCGGCCTTTTCCCGGAAAAAATTTAACAAAAGAAAGAAGAATTTTTAATTATCGTTTGAGTAGAGCACGTCGTATGGTTGAATGTACATTCGGAGTTCTTTCTTCTCAATGGAGAATATATAGAAAACCTATTAACACATCATTAGAAACAGCTGAAAATATAGTGAAAGGTACAATAGTATTACATAATTTCCTTCGCAAAAATAATGATAACTATTATTCGTTTGATACTTCTATAGAAAACGAAATAGAGTCTATTCAGGTGAGAGCAGAAGCATTACAAAATATTAATAACATTGGTAGTAATACAAATACACGAGAAGCATCTGAAATACGCAACAGTTTCACTACTTATTTTAATAACATCGGTGCTATTCCATGGCAAGAAGCCATGATTTAATATTAACATTTTCTTATGTTTGCGTAAATAATTCTGGAATCGTTACATTTATAAGCACCGTTCACATTACTTATTTGTTTTAAAAAATTAGATATTTAATATTTTCTTTTATTATATTTTTTCTTTTTTACACTTAATATTATTGCTGCCATTAATAATCTTCTCCGCAGCATAGTTTGTGCTATTATAAGAGCCGATTGTTTCAACGTCGTAGTAAGTTTTACCCGACAGATAGTATTTTCGTCTCTTTTCGGATAAGTTCTAAAAAGAAGACGAAAATATGCTATTTGTCGGGTAAAACTTTAACGAAGAAGTTGGAACAACCGGTCCCAAGCTATTTGTATACTGTGACGTGACAGTTTTCATTTGGTGAAATTGTCCGTCACAAGGATCGCGAGACCCGACCGGGGGGTGATTTTGGGACTTCTGCTCTCTTTAAAATAAGAAAGAGAGAGAGCGATTCGAGCGCGGAATCGGACGCGATTCCGCCGCTGCGCGTTTCGATTGCGTGCTGCCGTAGTTGTTGCGATTGCTGCGGCAGCTATTAGCGAAATTAGCGAAGGTCGAGGGAGAAGCGACGACATCTCATCCGGAGGAAAAGCGGCGTAAAGGGAAGAAACAGGACGAGGGGAGGCCACGCCTTACGGAACACGCTAGGTGAGATCGCTATTAAACTATCATGACCTTAAATACTTTTCGGGACAGTAGATCCCGCGTAAAATTGATATCCATCTCCTCTTCCCTAGGGATTGAGAGCTGAGGAAAAGGGGAAGGCCACTCCGCGCGAGAAGTGCGCAGAGCCCCGCCACGGAGTTACGGCAAGGGACCCGATGGCATGCCCGGCGCCCGGACCCGGATGCGATCCACGATCGATTGAGGACTCGCGGCGGACGACATCCGGTGTCCGAGGCGGCCGGAATCGGGCCCCCCGTAAGCTGCCGCAAGATTTTCCCGCCCGTATCCTACGGGAATGGAGGAACGACCCCGGAAAAGAAAAAGAGCGCGGAAGCGAAGGGCCGCCGCAACGACCGCGGGGATCCTCCGGGCCGCCTCACGGCCCTGATTACGGGAGCGCCCCGAGCGGCCTAGTTCGGCGATACGGCGCCAGCGTGTCTCCGGCGAGACTTCCGCTCGTCACTGTCGGGCAAGACTCGTGAGGGAGCAGAGGTCCTGTCGACTATCAGGAAACGTGAAACGAGATCGAAGCGAGAGTGACGTCGCAGAGGACGAAAGCTGGTGAGACGTCGTCGCCATCCCCGACCCATACAGAAGGTAGATTGTTCGAGCGAGTCGCACCGGGGAAATAGAGCCTATTCGAAGTAGTTGCCGAAATAGTTGCCGAAATGGCGGCTGACGCCACGTCATAGATTGTCGGGATACCTTTTGTGACGGCCACCGGAGTGACGACTCGCTCGAACCCCCTTATTCCGCGAAAATCTCTCTCTTTTCGGCTAGCCCACAGTCCGAGCTCTGAGGTTGGGAAAATTTGTACGGTTCATATGGTGTATCGCGATTACATGTTTCTCGTTAGCTGTCGTGTATAATTCGTAAGATTGGTGAGCTCGTAAATTCGTATTTAGCGCGGGTACTTTGGAACTTGTTTAGCGTATAATGAACGAAGGGCGGTATGCAAAATGGACCTGACCCTCCGTTCGGTTGTAATTAGCGCGAGCGAGAAGTCCCGGATTCGATACTCACGCGGGTAGCAACGACTGAGCGGATCACGTGCGCGGCGCGTGGACGTTGATATCCCGGCGTGCGACCGTAAGTTTTATAGTATCGAATTTCGGGCGGCGCGAGCGGCTTACGCGTGTTTCTACGACGAAAGTATCCGTATGTGAACATTCCGATGCGACTCGAATAACAGTACTTATGTAAAATTATATTCAACGGTCTCCTATGTCGACCGAAGGTCTGTTGTCTTTATATCATATATTGAATTTGTATTGTTCTGGTTTTTATTCGTATTCATGTCTTTAATACGCTTTCTTATCAATTACTTTCTTTTGCTTACGTAAATATACTCATGAAAACCCAGCAAAATCGCCCCGTTATTCTCCTTCTTTCGCTATCGCAAAGCGAACCCTTGCCGTCGCCGAGCTGCCGCGCCCTTGATCGTCGCGATCTCTTGGCGGGTATTGGATCGAGCGTGCCGGATTCGAGACGGACGCGGCGACCGCGCCGCGGAGTTCCGGTGAGTAGCGGTACGGTTTCCCGTACCTAGCGCCCATTCCAGTTATATAGAGTTTTGATTATTAACCCGCACGCTCGAGGGCCCGAATGCTCCGAGAGATCGTGTCAAAGGAATTTCCGCAAAAATAACGATAATTATAATTAAAATTTATCGGTTATAATACTTATTTAAAAAATCAAACAGCCGACATTTTCTGTTTTATTTTGTCTTTATTCTCGTGTCACTCTTTATTCTAATATCACATAAAATTGTCTCACAGAATAAGTAATAGAATAAACATATATTAACATATTTTTATATAAAGTTTCAATAAAAAAAATTCTAATCTAATCAATCGACCATTAAATTTTAATAAAATTAATATTATAAGTAATAATACAGATTATTATAAGTATAATAGTAACACATTTGGCAAGTTTTTTAATTTATCTATTGATCAATCGCTAAATTAAAAAACTCGCCAATTTTTATATTTTCTTCGAAAAAAAATGAACTATTTTAATACCCAGACAGTAGTTGTCTAAAAGATGACATATTTTTTATAAAGATGTCTTTCAGTGAGAGCTTATAGTCAAAGAAAAGATGTCTAATAGACGACATATGTCCGACTAAAAGTCATCTTACAGCCTTAACTTATAAGATATCTAAAAGACATCTAATTTTAGACATCTTATAGTCGTCTTTTAAAACTATATCTTGGATATGTTTTCGTTAACTTTATTTTATAAAAAAAATTATTTTAATTAAAAATTGGAAGATGAATTTTTTTATATAAAACAACAATTTAAATAGAAACATGTTTATTATATTTTCTATTACATAACATTATTATTCTTTATTATATAACAAATTTAAAATTTTTTAAAATTATCTTTTATATTTTGATATACATTTTAATTATTGCAAAATAAAATAGCTTAATAAAATAAAATATAAGGTATGGCATAATAGATGAGTAATACAATAAAAGATTAAATATTAGGATTATATGGACGCAGTTATGAAATATGGAACCAACTACCAATTTTTTTTATTTCGAGATTTCTATTGCAAATTGTGCCTGATACATTCAGGCACAATTTGTAATAAAAATCTTGAAATCGAAAAAATTTATGATTGGTTTCGTATAGCATAACTGCGTCCATATAAAATAATAGTAAGGATAATATAAGATTAAAAATTAGGATATTAAGATGGGAAAGATTAAAATATTAGGATATTAAATATAAAATGTGAAATAATCATGTTTCGTGTCCCAGTTTTAAGTGATAACGAAATCTGTCTCCAGCTCTTCTTAACCATGCCGAAAATTTACTACTTAATTCACTATATGTCGAGGAATTATGTATATTTAAAATTGTTCCTGAAAAAAGTTTAAAATTATAAAAATTATGTATTTAAATTTAAAAAATTTAATATATTTAATATATATATTTAATTAAAATAATATAAAAATATATTTAATTAAAATAATTTAAAAATTACCAATAATAATATCAGAAAATATTGTGTTCTTTATCCCTTCGGTTTGACGTTGACCATCCCAAGTTAATCCTTTGGCAAGTTTATTTGTGAGAGTTATTACTAAACAATTGATTAAATGTTTTTCTGCATTTTGCCCACCAATAGTTCGAATTTTTTTTTGCTGTAGGAATATAAAATACATTATTTTCAATATTAATTTATTTCGTAAAATAATTTATAACTTACAAATTGTTTTCGGAGTTCATCATTATTTTGTAATTCATTACAAAAACGCTTAAAATTGTCTATATCATCCAATGGAAAATCTGGCAATAAATCAAATGACATATTTGGCGCTGTCAAGTTTTGGTCATCGTTTAATAAGGCTAAAATGTTATCTAATTTCCGATCCAAAGTACATATCTTCGATTTTAAGTAATCCACTGGAGAAGTTTTTTCTATAAAAAGATTAGAATTATTAATTATTAGATTAGAAAGATAAATTCACAAAATTTGTTACTGTATACATATATACATATACCTTTGCTTGAAGTTATATTTTCTTTAATAACAGTTTCAATTTTTTGCCGTTTTTTAACTTTTTTCAGTTCTAATTCAGAATTATTTCTTACTATTTCAAGAAAAGAAAAGTATTAGTTGTTTTATAAAAATAATAAAAATATCAGATCATTTAGGAAACATATGGAAATGACATACAAACAAGATTTCTTTTCATTTTACGTTTAGGAGAGTTTTCTTCACACTTTTTCCTTATTTTTAAATGGTATCCAGGATTATAATCAAGTAAAAAAATATGTTAAAGACATAACAAAAATCTAAAATTAAAATTAAGATATTATTACATACTATGTAGGAAATAATTTTTTTCTTTCTGCACTTGATGATTTTGAAGATATTTCCGTTTGTTTGTCTGTAATATATAAAAAAATATCAATTTTAATTAAT
Source organism: Prenolepis imparis (assembly GCF_030444845.1). Classification (NCBI taxonomy): domain Eukaryota; kingdom Metazoa; phylum Arthropoda; class Insecta; order Hymenoptera; family Formicidae; genus Prenolepis; species Prenolepis imparis. The sequence goes on along the minus strand of NW_028141481.1, from coordinate 24,045 downwards.
ATACTTTAAAATATTAAATTTTAGTTTTAAATATAAATTATATACATATTATTAATAGCAATTAATTATTAACCTCGCAAAATTTCTTCATTTACTGAGAAATAATCACTGTAATCCAATGGTTGCGAATCTAAATTAGTATTTGATAAGGATAAAGAATTGTTGTTTTCATTTACATCTGAAAAAATACATATGATACATAAAAAACTTTTATCATAAATATATATTATTAGTATAATAAAAAGTGTGTATATAAAAAATTTTAAAAATCGATTTTTTTTTTAAATTATTGTTGTACTTGAAATTATTATATTATTTCAAATTGATTTATTTTTATTTAAATTTTACTAATGGTGTTGTGATTATTTCATTATTTTTTTTACTAATTTTATAACTGACAAAAGAAATTTTAAATATTTTTTAGCAATTTTTGTATTGAAAGTGCAAACAATATAAATTAGTTTAAAAAATTGTTTTATAATAAAATATAATAATGCTTTTTACATTGTATAAAAATATATAATAATAAAGAATGTAAAAAATGTAATCTTATATCTTTTCATTTTAAATAAAAGATGTAGAATACTTTTATGAGATTATTTTCTGTAAGTATAGATAGATAGATAGATAGATTTATTCTCCCCCTTGGGGATTGAAGGCGCTTTTGTGAGGAGCGTTCCCGAACCTCTTACAAAACTCTTACATTCCTCCTGCTCTCTTTCCCCTCATCTTTACATTTCTACATACGCCGCTCATATCACCTATCACAACCACACGCCGCAATTATTTAATTCTACTTCTCGCTCGCATCTACGACTTAGCCTACCCTATCTATCTTTCTTCAAAGAGAGAGAGAGCGCTATCCCTAACTAATTAACGCATCGGCTTCCAGTTCCTTTTCATTTTCTCCACATTCCACATTCACCCTTCCATTCTCCCATCCATCTCCTTCTTTCCCTTATCTTTATCCTCCCTCCCTTCACCCCTTTTCGCTTCTAACTCCCTCAACCACCACTCTCCCTCTCCCCCTTGTTCCAAGATCTCCCTCATCCTCTCCCACCAGTTCCCTTCCCTTCTACATCCCTCAAATTCCCCCAGCACATGTTCCCACGTCTCCTCTTCCCCCCCCCACACACCCTACACCTCTTCTTCTCTTCCTCTTCCCAGTACCTCGCCCCTTTCATCTCATTATACATCCTAAATCTGATCATCCTCTTCCACCTACTTTCCCCCCAACCCTTCCTTAGATATTCAGGCACCCCCTCCTCTTTAATCTCTCCATACCATTTATTATATCTCGACTCTGTAATCTCCCCCACCTTTCCTCTTTCTGCAGCTCCCTATCCCGCTGCTCCCATCCCTCATACACCTCTTCCCCCCTTTCTCTTCTTTCCTCCATTTCTCTTACTTCCTTCCCTTTCTCTTCAAACTCCCTTCTTTCTCGCTCCCATCCCGATATCTCTTTTCCTTCCCTAATCCTCCTTTTCATTTCCTCAAAACATTTCTTAGCCAGCAGTCCCCCCCCCCCTCTACCAGTTTCTTCTCGAGCTTCACCGCCCTCTTTCCTGTCACTAATCTGAACTTGTCTTTCCCTATTTCATCTCTTACCATGTATCCCGGTGTACACCAATCCATCCCTAGCGTCCATCTAATCCACCTTTCCTGCATCGCCTCCACCTCTCTTCTTTCTTTCCATCCCCATATTTCCGCGCCAAATTCCAGCACCGTTCCTACCAATCTTTCACACAGCCATATTCTCTTTTCCCAGTCACTTCCAAACCTTCTCTTACCAATCCCCCAGACCTGCCTTATTACCACCCCCGCCTTCCTCACTCTTTCTTTCACATGTGCCTCCTGCCCCCCATTATATTTCAATTTATATCCTAGATACGTAAACTCCCTCACCTCCTCCATTATCTTCCCCTTCCACCTCCATTTCACCTTCTTCATTCTCCCCCCCGCCTTTTCTAAACCTCATCACCTTTGTCTTTCCCACATTAATTTCCAGCTTCTTCTTATCGATATACCCCTCTAGCTTCCCCAACATGTGTATCATCCCTTCCTCATTTTCCGCAAACAGCACCATGTCATCTGCATACGCTAAACAATAGACCTTCTCCTCCCCCAGCTTTACCCCACCCCATCCCCCCTTCCTCAATACCTCCTTTACATCCGCCAACACTAAGTTAAACAGGTGCGGGCTCATTGGGCATCCTTGCCTCACCCCTCTCACCGTCCAGAAATTCTCCCCTATTTTCCCTCCTACCCTCACTCTGCTTTTTGTTTCCCTATACACCTCTTCTATCCTGTTTCTCAACCCTTCCCTAACCTGTCTCTCCCTCATCGCCCCCATTAGCACTTCCCTGTCCACCGAGTCAAAAGCCGCTCTCAAGTCCACGAATGTTGCTACTACCATTCCTCCTTTCCTACTTATTTGCCTGTTCACTAAATAATTTAGCACATATATATTGTCAATCATCCCCATCCCCTTTCTAAATCCTGTCTGACTCGGTGAAATCATTCCCTTCTCTTCTACCTCCTCCTTCAGCCTCTCCGTTAGTACTCCTACATAGACCTTATACAGCGTCGGCATCAAAGTTATTCCCCTATAGTCCTCCACTTTATCCACCCTTTTTAACCAACGGCACTATTATTCCTTCCTTCCACTTCTCTGGCCACCCTTCCCCCCTCCAAACCTTGTTGCAGAACTCCCACATACACTCCTCCACCCTATCCCCACCATACTTCCACACCTCATTCGGAATTCCGTCTGCCCCCGTTGCTTTTCCTTTTTTCAACTTCTCCACCACCTTCCTTACCTCCTCCCTCCCTATATCCCTCTCCTCATCTTCCCTCAACCTACCTTTCATTCCTTTCACTATTCTACCATCTACTCCTCCCAACATAAAATACTCCCTCCATTCCACCTCCTGTATTCCTTCATTCACCTTCTTCCACCTCTTCCTTTCCCTATTCACTATCTTCCATACCTCTCCCTCCGTCCTCGCCTCCTTCGCCTCCCTAACCCACGCTTCATTTTCCTCTAATCTTTTCTTTCTACACAACAGCTTGTATTCCGCCCTTATCTTCTTGTAGTTTTCTCCACCCCCTCCTAAACTTCTCCATCTTCTAAGGATTCTTCTTACCTCTTTTCTTTTTTCCTCACAATCCTCATCCCACCATCCCCTCTTCCTCCTTTCCCCATTCTCCTTTTCTCCCTCCTTTAAATCCTCTCTTATCTGTCTCCCTCTTTTCTCCAATTCTTCATCCATATCCTCGTCCCCCCTTTCCCTCCAATCCATCCTACTCCTAATTCTTTCCCCTCCTCTTTCTGTCCATTTTCCCCCTCTTTCCTCTTTCTCTCTCTTTCCTACCTTTCTCTTTCCAACCTCTATCCTTTTTAGCGTCACAATCAGCGGTTGGTGATCCGATTCCACACCTTCCCCTACTTCCATTTTTAACACTCTATCCCTCATCTTTTCCTCCCATATCACGTAATCTATCACTGATTCTCCCCTCCCACCCGTATAGGTGAACTCATCCCCTTCATCCCCCCTTATGCTTCCATTTAGGATTCCCCACCCTATCTTCTCCAGCCCTTCCACTAGCATCTTTTCCTCCTTATTCCATTTCCTGTCTTTTGACTTCCTTTCCTCCTCCTCCTCCTCCTCCTCACCCCTTCCCTCCTACCTCCTAGTGTGCCCGTCCTCGCGTTAAAATCTCCACCTATCATTGTCCGTCCTTCTTCCTCCTGATCTTCTAACCAGTCTTTCATTATCTCCATTTTCCTCTCCATATCCCCATTCACGTATACCCCCACTATTCTCCACCTCTCTCCTCCCACCCTCACCTCTACCGCCATTACCCCTTCTCCTCTCTCTTCCACCCTCATTACTTCGTCAACCTTTCCCTCATTCTTAATTCCAATAATCATCCCCCCCATCGCTCTTCCTTTTTTATTCCTCCTCTTCGCGTACTGCTTCTCCCACCTGTATCCTCTCGGCAAAACCCTCTTAACTTTATCCCAGCCCTTCTCATCCACCCAGGTTTCCACCATAATAACTACCTCCCATTTTTTCACCTCTCTCCAGAAACCTTCTCCTTTATTCCTGATCCCCGCCACATTCCAGAACCCCACTTTCCACCCCCTCCACTCTTCCCTCCCCTTCCAACCCCGCTCTCTATTACCCACCTCTATCTTCTCCTCTACTCTCCCTCTCCTTCCATTTTCCTCTCCCTTCCCTCCTTTTGTTCCTTTTATCCTTTTTCCCTTAATTGCTTTCTCTAGGCCCTCACTTTTCCGGTCTCTTCTTCCCCCTTCTCTACCGTTCCTCCCCTACATTCTCCTTTCCAATTCTTTAGCCTGCCTTCCTCCTCATCCCATTTCCACCATATCTCATTTATCCTAATTCTTCCATATCCCGTCCACACTCTATTTCCTTTCCTCTTCCGCAATTTCTCCTATTTTCCACCTCATCCTTCTTTCTCCCCACGTTAGGTCATCCTCTATTCTAGTCATCTTTCCCCTCAAACCTTTCTTTCTCTCCATTACTTGTCTTTTCTGCTCTCTATTTCCTAGTCTCGCTATCACCATTTCCCCCTCTCGCCCCTCTCTTCCTCCCACTCGTCTAACCCACTCTAAATCTACTTTCACTCCTATCTCTTTCATTACTCTATCTATTCTCTCTCTTAACCCCCCTTCCCCTCCCTCCAACCTACGGATCACAATGTTGTTCCTTCTTTCTTCTCTCTCTTTTAGCTCCATCTTTCTACCTAACCCCTTCATTGTGTCCACTACCGCCTCTTCCAACTCTCTATATCCTTCCCCACCCTTTCTCTCTACCTCCTCCCCCCCTCTTTTCTCTTCCACCTTTTCTAACTTGGCTTCCATCTCTAACAATCTTTTTTCTAAACTTTGAATTCTCTGATCTATCTCTCTCTTTTCCTCTTTCCATTTCTCATCCCTCTGCCTTATCTCTACTCTCATCTTCCCTAGCTCCTCACTGAGCCTCTCCATGATTTGTTCCCCCATCCCCCTTATCATGATATAGAGCCCCTCCCTTTCCTCCCCTGCTCCCCCTTCTTGTAACCTATCTACCTTTTTACTTCTTCTCAGAGCCCATTCCTCCTCCTCTCCTTCCTCCTCCCCTGCCCCTTCCCTCTTCCTCTTCACATAGTCCTCTATGCATCCCATGCTATTCCTCCTCTCTTTGCCCAATTCTTCTACTTTTTTCGGCCTCCCTACTTTTTTCCTTCCCTCTTCCCCCCGCTTCTTCATCTCCTCACCCTCCATTAGCTTTTCCTCCCTGTCTACCTCACTCATATCTACCTACTCTCTGTTTTTCCGATTCTTTACTCTCTATCCCGTCTATCTTCCCCTGTGTTCTATGCCTTAAACTTCTTCCACGCTGTCACTATGTCCCTAGCCTAGTGACTTTACACCTATCTGCTACCTACTACACTTTTCCGCTACACTCCCACCGCCACGTGCCTCTCTGGCACTTAACCTCCACTGAATCTCCCTCTTCTAACTCCGTAGCCTCCACTTCTCACCTCTCCCCTTATCAATATCTACTCCCCTCTTCCTCTCTTACAGCCCACACACAACTCTTTCACTCTCCTCTCACTCTAACCGTCACCCTCTCACAAAATTCCGACCACACGTTCTCACACCTGTCACTCTCACACTTTCCGGAACCGGAAGCTTCTGTAAGTATAATACATATAATTTAAAAGCCAATTAATTTACAATATTTAAAAAATTATAGTAATTTTTATTAAACATATGTTTTAAAAATTTACCAGATTCCGATTCTGTATTCCCATCAAAATTTTTCTCATGGGTTTTGTAACTCGAATAAGGATGTGAAATGCTTCTTTTAGATATTTTTTCTGTAAATATGAACATTAAATTATAGATATGAATAAAATTAAAAATTTGAAACAATTTACAAAAGGTACAATAAAATTTACATTGAATTGCATAAAAAAATTAATATTATCAAAGGAATTTACCAGTTTCTAATTCTATAATTTCAGAAACATTTTCTTTACTTGAAGAAGGAGATGAATCGCTTTTTCTAAATTCTTTTGCTGCAAATAAGTTATAGTTTAGAAATGTTATAATTTATAATTTTACTATAATTATATACAAAAATTACCAAGTTTTGATTTTACATCCTCATTAGAAGTTTCTTTATTAACTTTATAATCAGGAGGTGCAGGAATATTCTTTTTAAGTTTTTTTGCTATAAATAAAGACAATATAATTAGATACATATAGGTTTAAAGTTGTCAAATAAAATATATATATAATATATATATAATAATTATGCATTAAAAAAAATAAAAACCATTATGTTTTGATCGTAATTCTTCATCAGAAGAAGTATAAATTTTTTCTTTTCTTTGCCTTTTTGAAGAAATCCTTTTGAAGAAATTATTATCTTTTTTATTTTGAAGAATATTAATTTGTGCTTCGTCAGATGATAAAAATTGTGCTTCTTTCTCCATGTGTCTAGCAGTTTCATATGAGTCTAAAAAAACGGCAAACATAAAATAAAAAAATATATAAATAAAAATAAAAATTATATATATTGTTACATCCCTCAGACGCCTCTTGAGATATCTCGTAAGATATCTCCTCACAAACACTCACAGTCACTCGCGCGCGAAATAAATAAGACAAGGATTACATAGAATTGAGTTTAATGGAATGAACGTCCCTTGAGAGAAAACAAAGAAGAATACAATTTAGGAATATTTTGGGATATAATCTGTAGTCGCGTAGCACATCAATATCGTTTGACAGCCAGACTAAGACTGACATGGCGTCGACAACAAAAGTAACGCGGGAGTTGTTGATAAACAACTCCCTTGACGACGATCTCCCGGAAACGAACACGGGATAATCCCGAGGATGAGGATGCAGATCCGAGGGGGCGCAACACTACCCTCCTTTAAGATTGTCGTCCCGACAATCCAACATGGAGACTACTGAAGACCCAGGACTGACGCTGATTCCAGGGCACCGACGATTCTCCTGCTCTTCCCAAGCTGCTGCTGTGGGTGGTCGAGCGAAACGTCTGGTCCCAATCTTGCGTCTTCTTCGTCCGGACGAATCCTGCCCTCCCTGAGCTGCTGCTACAGGTTACCGGGCTTCGCCCTCTTTCTCTCCATACTCGAACGGTGTCTTCGAAAAAAAGTTGGCCAGACTCTTCTTCACACCCGCCGAGGTGAAAATTTCTGCTCTCTTCGCTGTTGTTCTGTTGTTCTCGCTTAAGCGTCTTCCGGAGAAAATCGAAGAACGTTGAATCTTCAGACAAGGGGGGGGGGGTAACATCCGTGGACCCAACGTCCCTCGAGGACTCCCCAAGTCCCTGCCTCGGCATTTGCCCTACGTCCCACGGGAAAAACCACGGATCAAAAAAAACCGTGGGCGAGACAGTCTTCTTAATTGAAGAATCAAACGACCTTTAGAATACAACGAATTGGAAATCTCCTTTTGAAAGATGTCAGCTGTTTCCGATGAGTCTCAGCCACAGGAACTTCCTTGGAGAATCCTCCCGTACCGAAGACTAAGACAAACCTTGAAGATCTTGAAGATCTTCAACTAGAAAAGAAAAACATTTTTCGCAGTAAGAATTCTAAAATGAAAATATACATACACACACACACACACAAACTCATACACACACATCTCTTCATTACATACACACACACACACACAAACTCATACACACACATCTCCCTACTCCCTAACAATTTTATTCAGGCTCTGACCTAACTAACAATTAACAACATTTCTATCTATAAATGGAGCTATTCTATCCGCGTGAACCACTTTTTTCCGATGTCTGGGTGTCTTCTGAATACAATACACCACATCGTTGAATTTCTTCACTATAAAGAAAGGTCCCTCCCAATTGCTTTGCAATTTGGGAGCTTTTCCTTTAATTCTTCGGGGGTTGTAAAACCAGACTCTCTCTCCCTCCTGAAATAGAATCTTCCTAACTCCCCTATCATACCAACTCTTTACTCGAGAAGATTTTGTATCCATCTTTCCTTTAACTTCGGAATGAATTTCATCTAATTTTTCTCTAAGAATACTGGCGAAATTCTCAATTGAAGAAGAAGATTCTCCCTCCTCTGTCATAGGAAGGTTCCCTCGTAACAAATCCACTGGAAGTCTTAAATCTCGAGCGAAATATAATTCCGCAGGAGTCATTCCAGTAGTTTCGTGCTTCGAAGATCTGTAGGCCAGAAGAAACATGGGGATCCACCGATCCCAATCCTTTTGATTCTGTGAAATATACTTCGCTAAATAGTTTATTATAGTTTGATGTTGTCGTTCGACTTGACCATCAGACTGAGGATGTAACGGGGTAGTCCGTGTTTTCCTAATTCCAAGAAGTTCCATTAATTCGGCAAAAAGTTTGGATTCAAAATTCTTCCCTTGGTCGGTATGTACCTCTAAAGGTACTCCATGTCTTGAAATAAATTCATTGACGAAGATTTCTGCAACCGTTTTTGCTCTAATATTCTTCAGGGGAAAAGCTTCTACTCATTTGGTGAAGCAATCAATGATGACAATCACATATTTATTTCCTGAAGAAGTGATAGGAAGTGGGCCTAAAATATCCATCTGAATCCTCTCGAATGGATTTCCGACATTATATATCTGCGTGGGAGATTTTCCTTTTCCTGTGGGGCCTTTTTTTGAAACGCAAACTTTGCAAGACTTGCACCAATTTTCTGTCTTGCTTATAAGTTGCCCAATAAAAACGTTTTCGAACCTTTTCTAAGGTTTTGTTTATTCCGAAATGACCTCCGGATGGAGAGTCATGTACTTCTTCGAGAATCTCTTTCACTCGTTTCCGAGGAACAATTAACTGAAGAAAACTAGACTTCAAATTCGGGGCTTCCCACTTCTTGTAAAGGATTCCATTTTGAAGAACTAACGCATCCCAATATGCCCAATAAATTTGAGCGGAAATATCGTGAGTCACCAATTCAGAACGAGGCGGACGTCTTCCTTCTCTTTTTCCTTGAATGATAATGGCAATATTAGGATCTTCCTCTTGATCCTTTTGCCATACTTCAGATCCTCTCCTTGGAGTATGAGTCGGGCATCTATTTTCTCGCTTTCTGAATTGCTCCTTCCTTCGACTTTAGCACAATATTCGCAGCCAAAAGTCTCACAAAGTCGTCTGGATAATCCATCGGCATTCTTGTGAGACTCCCCCTTACGGTGTTGCACTTCAAAGTCGAATTCTTGGAGTCTTTCCAACCAACGAGCCAGTTGCCCCTCAAGATCCTTAAAAGACATAAGCCATTTTAATGAAATGTGATCGGTTCGAATTAAGAATCTTCGACCTAAAAGATAATGTCGAAAAAATTTGATAGCGTCAATAATCGCTAATAACTCGCGACGAGTCACACAATAATTCCTTTCGGTTTTACTAAGGACTCGACTGAAATACGCGATGACCATCTCTTTTTCGCCTAGAATTTGAGATAACACTGCACCAATTCCGATATTGGAAGCGTCAGTATCTAAAATGAATTGACCTTTTCCTTTTGGAAAAGATAACACTGGGGAAGAAGATAACATTAATTTCAATTTCTCGAAAGCACTATTACAATCGTCGTTCCAAATAAATTTTATTTGGTTTTCTGTTAAGGCGAAAAGAGGTTTAACTATTGAAGAAAAACCTCTAAACTTCCTATAGTAAGAGCAAAATCCTAAGAAACTACGCAATTGCTTTTTAGTATGTGGTATTGGCCAATCTTTTACAGCTGTTATTTTTTCTGGATCTGTGGTAACACCCTGTTTGGGAACTACGTGTCCAAGATATTTAACATTTTTTTGTAAAAGTAAACATTTCTTTGGATTGATTTTAAGATTCGCTTTTTGCAATCGTAAAAATACTTCTTCAAGGTTTTTGAACATTTGAGTAAAATCTTTCCCGAAAATAATAATGTCATCTAAATATACCAAACATTTTTTTGAAATAATTCCATGTGAAACTTTTTCCATAAGTCTTTGAAAAGTCGCGGGGGCGTTACACAATCCAAAAGGCATTATTGTAAATTGCCAAAGTCCCTTTCCGATAGAAAAGGCTGTTTTTTCTTTGTCAGAAGGACGTATTTTCAACTGCCAATAACCACTCTTCAAGTCAAGCGTAGAAAACCAAGAATTACCTGATAGTTGGTCTAATACGTCGTCGATTCGAGGGAGGGGATAGGAATCTTTTACCGTGATAGCATTTAGTCTCCGGTAGTCAATGCAAAATCTCAGGGTTCCATCTTTTTTTTTTACCATGACAGCTGGCGAAACCCAAGGACTCTGAGATTCTTCAATGATTCCTTCAGTTTTCATTTCCTCCATTATTTTATCCACTTCCTCCCTCATCTGAAAAGGAATCCTACGGGGTGCCTGTTTTATGGGGAGAGAGTCTTTCACATTTATAAAATGTTCGATAACATCGCAATTCCCGGCAACAATATCGCAGGAGAATAGATCTTGAAACTTATTTAGAAAATTAATAAAAATTTCTTTTTGGGATTCTTGTAACTCAATTGAACTCTTTTCAAAAAGATCATTTAAGATAGATGGAATTTTTTTAGAAAAATCTTTAATTCTTGAACATTGATAATTCTTTAGTTCTTCATTATTCGTGAATTCATCAAAAACTTTATTAAATACATTATCCAAATTAATTATTTTAAGGAAGTCAACTCCAAGAATGCATTGATCATTGATGTCAGCAATAAATAAGGGAATTTCAATTGAATAATTTCCAATTTCAATTTTTACTTTCACTAAAAAATCAATTAAAATTTTTCCTCCATTTGGACACTTTAAATTAATATTTTTTACTAGAATCTTTTCAAGATCTTCTCCCACAAGTTTACTATTTAATAAAGAGACGTCAGAGCCTGTATCTATTTTAAAGAGACAACTTTTTTTGTTTAATTTTCCAAAATATGAAAAATATTCTTTCTTTTGGATCCTTCTAACCCTACATTCAACAAAATCTGAAGTCGGGGAATCATCCGAAAAAGTCGAACCTTCCCCGAAAAGTTCAACCAATTTCAGTTTCCCTTCGCGTCAGGGCACTGGAATCGTAAATGTTCGGTCTTTCCGCAAGACCAACATTCTTTTGAAGAAGAATTGTTTGCTTGCGCTTTCCTTTTCGAGTCAAATTCCTTCTTTTCATCGGGGTTCGTTCGCGCGTGGTTCCTCTCTCCTTTTTGATAATTTTGTCTTTCATAATTTTTGTGAAATCCCGCATTATTTTCACTATTCCCATTATTATTCCCGTAATCTTTCTTATTCCCGTTATTCGCGAATTCTTTCTTATTTCCGTAAAAATCTCTTTTATTCCCGTTATTCCCGTTATTTCCGTAATCTCTCTTTTTGTCAAAATTCTCGTCCCGAATTATTTTAATAGCTTTTCCTCTCTCAATAGCCAAATTTAGTGAAGTTACTCCTTGTAATTGGAAGGTTCTTTTTACAAAATTGTCGGATAACGCGGAAATGAATTGCGCGCATGCAATCTTATCACAGACTTCGTAAGGACATTCGGGGTAAGCAAGCCGCGAAAGTCTTTCCAATTCGGTCCCGAATAAAGCGAAATCTTCCCCGTATTTTTGTTTCCTATTGGTAAAGAGTGAGTAATAGTTTTGAGTCAAATTTCCGTCTCCAAAAAGTAATTCTAGTTTTGATTTTAATTCTGCGAAAGTTAATTCCTCAAAATTCTCGACGTTTTCTAGAACGGTACGCGCTTTTCCCCAAAGGTTCGCGGCGAGAGAGATTGTTTTTGTTTTGTCGTCCCATTTATTCGCGACCGCGATTAGGAGGAATTGGGAGAAGAACTCCCGCAGCGGAACTTTCCCGTCGTACGTGTCGGGCTTTAATTTCAAACCCGTTTTCGTGCGAAAGTCGGCGGTCACTTCTCTCGCGTTTATCGCGTTTATCGCGGCACTCGCGTTTGTCGCGGATCTCGCAGTACTCGCGCAAGCCCCAAAATCGTTTTGCGTATCGCCGCAAGCCCTATCTCTATTATTGGAAGGACTTAGCTGATTGGGTGTTTGATGTGAAGAAACTCTTTGAATCCTCTGCTCTAGTCGACGTAGCTGGTCGTCCTTCTCTCTCAGGAGAGTCTCGAAACGAGCCTGCTGTCGATCTCGCTCTTCGCGCATCTCTCTGAGCTCTTGAAGCGCGGCTTGTAGAGGATCCGTCTCGGCGTCTTTCGCTGCCGTTCGAGATCGCATCGCTTTCGGAGAATTCTGTGCCATCGTTGGAATTTCTTTCGGGCGATCCTTTCGGTTGATCCCGGACGAGCCCCCAAAATGTTACGTCCCTCAGACGCCTCTTGAGATATCTCGTAAGATATCTCCTCACAAACACTCACAGTCACTCGCGCGCGAAATAAATAAGACAAGGATTACACAGAATTGAGTTTAATGGAATGAACGTCCCTTGAGAGAAAACAAAGAAGAATACAATTTAGGAATATTTTGGGATATAATCTGTAGTCGCGTAGCACGTCAATATCGTTTGACAGCCAGACTAAGACTGACATGGCGTCGGCAACAAAAGTAACGCGGGAGTTGTTGATAAACAACTCCCTTGACGACGATCTCCCGGAAACGAACACGGGATAATCCCGAGGATGAGGATGCAGATCCGAGGGGGCGCAACAATATATATAAAAGATTATACAATTATTTTATCTATTTATTTATACCGTATGGCCCTAAAACATATTTAATTGAAATCTTTTCCCATGAAGTATCTGGATTTAATAGTTTCTTTACTGCTTTTGTAACATTAATATTATGCGGTGGCCATAAACATATTTGATTATCAGTGTTAATCCATGACTGTGGAACTACTTGGCACCAATCTGTACCAACGGCAACATTAAACATCTGAAAAATTGCAGCAAAATTTATAAAATTAAAATACATGTTAATACAAGAAATTATAACAAGCAATTTGCTATTATGTAATGTATACCTTGTAATATATCTGAATGTAGAAGTGGAAACACACAAAATTTTGCCCCTTCCCATGGCAGTAGTACAGCTTTTCTTATAATTTCATTAGCGGAAAAATACTTCAATTCAGTTAAATTGTCACTGACCACAAAAACATTCATATGTTGCGAATTACAAGGATATAAGTCATAACTAGAATAATTTTTATATTCTTGACCAAGTATAACAGGGTTTCCATTTTTCAATCCTATATGATGTATCATCACGATTTTATTATTTTTTAAAAAACAAAATCGATCAGCTTGCGTACAAGATAATTTAAAATCACTGAACTTTAATATATCGTAAGATTCAGAACATTCAAAAGTGAGTTTTTTCTTATTTTGTGAAATCAATATTGGATATTTTAAAGCATTATTTATACTTGTTTTCAATTTATTTGCTGTATTTTTTTCGATTATTCTTCGATGTATTTGCTGTAAAGGTTTTTCATATTTTCTTAATACATTTTTTAAAATGTGCAAATGATTTTCGAACGGAAAAGCACTAAAAGTATCTAAAGGTCCAAATAATTTTACATCATCACTCAAATGTACCAAATTATGTACTGTATAAATCATATTTTCTTTACCATATAGAATTTCATAATACTGAACGAAATAAGATAAAAGCTCTTTTGAATACTGAAGATTTTTTTGATAATCCTGTGGGTGACATAATATTCTGATTGCACAATGAAATACTATAAAGTGCTTCATATAATTAAATGGAAGATATTTATGTAATAAAACAGGTCCAAGATATAATAGAAATACTCTAAATTCGGTAGCTTTCCATCTATCAATTTCTTCAAAATTAGTGGGCACTCTAACAAATTCAGAGCAGACATATTTTTTTAAAGAAATCATATCTGAAGTTAGATTTTTTATTTGTTTACCAGATAATTTAGCTTCAATATGAGTGAGACCTCTCAACCATAAAATTAGCAGTTTTTTCATTTGTCCAAGACAAACCAAATGCATATAGTCTAGTGGAAAACTAGTGACCATTGGTAACGACATTTGTTCAAATAAAGATATACCAGTATGATGTTCTGGATTTTGTCTGTTTTTGAATGTTTCGTCTGTCCGCAAAGGACAATTATGATGAAGAAAGAGCATTCGGTGGTATCCATAATTTCCTTCTACGCTACATTTACTACAACCAAAGTAGCCATTGTGACCTTTCGTACAAGTGATAAATGATCGCGCAGGAGTATCGCATATAATTGCTCTGATTTCTACTTTATATATATTATTTTTAAATGTAAATCCCATTGTATTCAATTTTTTAAATTCAGTAATAAAATGTAAAAAATGATTATTTGAACTGGGTTTATTATAACCGTGATAAGGGTCAATAATAAAAGGAACGGTAGATCTATGATTTTTAAAAACAATTTGTACTAAAATAGGCCATAATTGGCTTTTTGAACTTTTTGAAATGGGAACTCCATCTATATTAACATTAATAATAATAGGATTATTAAATTTTGAGGTATTCAACTGACTTAACTTATCAATAATTCCATTTTGTAACCCATAATGATAATAATGCCCGCCTGATCTTTTATAAATTATTGTTGATCGTGGAGTGTTCATTAATGTCCTCCCATCATTGGGGAGATTATCATGACCTTCATCTTTTAATATGTGAAGTAGAGCTGTTAGACTTGTCTGCTGAATTTTATATTTATCTGCCCATAAAATTAATTTTTCTCTTAAAAAAATATCTTTAGTAATAAATGATGTGCAATACATATGATGATGTTCTCCTTCAGAAAAAATAGAAACATCTACTGTTATAGATGGCTTATTTGCAGTATTAATAGAAACATCTGTTATAGTTGGCTGATTTGCAGTAATAGAACAATTATAAATGTCTTCATGAGCTGATAAATTAATATGGTCAGTGACAGTTCTAGAAGAACTATTAGAGTCTTCTTTATCAAATGATGAATTTACGTTTACTTGATTTAATTCATTAATATTTTTCTTTAGAAAACATTCACGATTTTGCATTTGTTTTAACCGACGAATTTGCTGTCTACGTGATAATTTGCAGAAACTTTTGAGTTTTGGCATTTCTATAACATGTGTTATTTTATGTAAGATATAAAATTTATTTGTAAGCATTAATTTGAACATATTTTATATATAATATAGCCTCTCAAAAGCAAAACTAATTAATTGATTTTTTTGTAAATTCCGACATTTTAGTACAGAACATATAGATTATTCTGTTAACTCATCATATTAACAAATTATTTTATCAAAAGTTAATAAAAAACAAATTATTTTATAACATTGTACGAATAGATTAAAAAATACGTTGCAATGTTGTGCAAAGGAAAATTGAAGAAATTAAATTATTTAGAATTATACATTTTATATATATATATATGTACAGGGTGATTCAAAACAATTGATGTTCTTGAAATGTCATATTCTTGAACGTATTCTGAGACGATTTTTCCTTTTGCAAAATTTTGTCCGAAGCTTAGTTTTTGAGTTATAATTGAAAAAAGTTAGCGAATTACGAGTCCGATACAACGGACAGGCAAGGACGGCGCAACGCGTCGCGAGACTAATATGGCCTCACACTTCCCTAGACAATCAATATTATTGACACAAAATATTTGATATTGATTTTTTGAAGTTTATTGAATTATTATTGCAGTTTCTAAACAATATTTTACGATATTTTACAATATTATTTATCATCTAAGAGAGCTATAGCGTAACGCTTTAGACTAAAATATTCAAACGCGAGTTTTACATTAAGTGCAAATAAACTAGAAATAGACGAATGAAAAACGAAGTAGTAATCGTAATTTGATTAAATATTCTTATCTTTAAGAAAATCGACGCATTTTTATTCCTTTATGCAGATCGTTCATCACGTAATATAAATGCGTCCATTTTTTTAAAGATAAGAATATTTAATCAAATTACGATTACTACTTCGTTTTTCATTCGTCTATTTCTAATTTATTTTCCACTTAATGTAAAATTCGCATTTGAATATTTTAGTCTTAAGCGTTACGTTATAGCTCTCCTAGATAATGAATAATATTGTAAAATATTGTTTAGAAACTGCAATAATAATTCAATAAACTTCAGAAAATTAATATCAAATATTGTGTCAATAATATTGACTGTCTAGGGAAGTGTAGGGAAGTGTAGGCTATATTAGTCTCGCGACGCGTTGCGCCGTCCCTGCCTGCCCGTTGTATCGGACTCGTAATTCGCTAACTTTTTTCAATTATAACTCAAAAACTAAGCTTCGGACAAAATTTTGCAAAAGGAAAAATCGTCTCAGAATTCGTTCATGAATATGACATTTCAAGGACATCAGGTTGTTTTGAAACACCCTGTATATATATATATATATATATATATATATATATGAATGTAGGAGTTTAGAGCGAAGCGCCCTGCACGGTGACATAAATATTGTTGGACGAGCGAACACGCTGACGATCCGTGATGTTTTCGAATTCCGAAGCGAGCGTCGCGGAAGGTCGGAGCAATCGTTGCGGCAGTCGTTCTTGAGACATTGTTGATACCGGTCATACTGACGCGAATATGCTGTATACTGTGAACCGTTCTCTAAATAAAGTATCTTTGGCTTTTACTCTGAGCGTTGCTTCGCAATCCGGTCTTCCTGATCCCGCGTAAATAATTAAGTCTTCCGCGTAGCAAAAAACATAAATTAAAGTAAAATAAGTAGAGGCTGTGACAGGGCTCTACAACTTTGGGGGCTCAGCCGGGATAGATTATGTGCGAAGTGGCGCGAGTGAAAGCAAACGAATAACAAACGGTTCGAGAATTTCGGTGATCGGGAGCGATGTGCGTGTCGCGAAACGAATGCTGTTACGAAATACAGAGCAACACGAAGGATGACGCGACGGCATGTTGAGATGATAAGACGAGAACGATGAAAGATTTGAATTGCGACGATTACGAATACATTGGTGCGACACGAAGACGACGCGATCGCCATCGAGTGTAATACGACAAAGACGAAGGACGATTTTACGTACATTGGTGCGACGCGAAGACGACGCGATCGCTATCGAGTGTAATACGACGAAGACGAAAGACGATTTTACGTACATCGGTGCGACGCGAGGACGACGCGATCGCCATCGGGTGTAATAAGACGTATAATACGGCGAGAACGGCATAATACGACGAGCAATGGACAGAACCGACCCGAAGACGTTCAGTGCGGTTATGCTCAAGGAAGCCCTAAAACGAAGAGGGTTGAGCACCGCGGGAACAAAGGCCGAACTTATAAACCGGCTAACGAATGACGATCCGAGTGGCGGATGGATGCAGACGATGAGTGCGAGGGTCGAGGAGACGGTAAACCTTGCGAGCGGGAACGACGATGGTGCCCATGGAAGATCGTCTTACGAAAACGAAGAAATGCGACAATCACGGGAAGAGTTGGACGATCAGCGGGAACCGCAGCTTAACCGACGAGAAATAGAAATCTATCGAAGAGAAAAGGAGCTAGCTGAACGAGAACTTGCATTAGCGCGACGCGAGATTGAGTTGCTGCGCCTGATGCAGAGTGGCGGCGCAAACGTGCTTACAGGAGCGTCAAGTAGAGATACGCCCGGTAATAATCGAACGCCTAGAGGAGCATCGAGCATGAATCGACGATCGGTCGACGAGGAAGACGATTTTCTCATAAGGCCAACGAGAGTAAATGTTAATGCCGTGGCGGATCTACTGAGTCACTTCAATGGTGATGCTGAAATTTTCGAGACGTGGGAAAAGCAGGTGAAGTTCCTGAGAGCTGCGTACAGATTGAACGATGAGCTAACGAAAATTTTAATCGGCATGAGACTAAAAGGACGCGCGTCGGAATGGTTCCATTCAAAGCCAGAGTATATCGAGATGACGCCCGATGCGATACTCGACGGATTGCGGGATATGTTTTACCACCGACCAAACAAAATAATAATGAGGCGACGCTTCGAGGAGCGGAGTTGGAAGAAAAGTGAAACGTTCTACGATTATGTGCACGAGAAGACGATAATGGCCAACCGCATTGACATTCCAAATGACGAGATCCTGAGATACATTGTCGACGGTATCCCAGATCCAAATTTGCGCGACTTGGCGCGGGTACAGGGATTTACGACGATGGACGGAATTCTGCAAGCCTTCGAAGAAATATCGCTAAAAGACAGAGTGTATCTAGCGTCGGCGGCGAGCACGAGGGACGGCGACAGTGGAAAGCGTAAGAACGACAAGGGCAGTAAGAGTGCTGTGTGTGAGAAGGGCATGTCGAGCGATGGAAGAGACCGCGGTATAGCGAGACGTTGTTTCAGTTGCGGATCGAAGGATCATGTAAGCTCGAATTGTCCAACGAGGGAAAAAGGTGTCAAATGTTTCGGGTGCAACGGGTACGGGCACATAGCGTCGAAATGTCCGAATAGAAACGAGACGAAAAATAGCTGCGCGATTGTTCAGTCGTATCGACAAAAACGACTTAAGAATGTGTTAGTTAATGACGTTGCGATGGAAGCGATTATAGATTCGGGTAGCGATATCACCATAATGCGCGAGGACGAATATGTCAAATTAGGATCTCCGCGATTTGAGCTAGAAGCGATGCCATTCCGGGGAATAGGCACGGAAGAAAATGTTGCGAACGGAGGATTTTACGCGAGGCTAACGGTCGACAGGAATTGCTACGAAATTCCGATCTATGTTGTTGCTGATAATTTGACGAAGTATAAATTATTGATCGGTAACAATTTTCTCGACACCGTTAATGTGAATTTGGAGCGCGGAAACCCTACTATCGTAAAACCGGCGGACTATGCTAACGACGGACGTGAGTTCGCGGAGATTTGTCAAATAAACATAATTTCTGACCGAGAGTCACATGTCGCAGACGTGTCACATCTACGTAGCGCCGAACACAGACGAATTGTACAGTCGCTAATAAGTAATTATAAGCCGAATCAGACTCGCGAGATAGGTATTGAAATGAAACTCGTGTTGAAAGATGACGAACCGGTCTATCTTAGGCCAAGAAGATTAGGAGTGGCCGAGCGAACTGAGGTGAACGCGCAGATAGACGAGTGGTTGAAAAACGGTATTGTGCGACCGTCCGTATCCGATTATGCAAGTCCGGTAGTACTGGCGAAGAAGAGAGATGGCACAAATAGACTTTGCGTTGATTATCGATTACTTAACAAGAAGATTATTAAAGACCGGTATCCCTTGCCGTTGATCGAGGATCAACTTGATGCATTACAAGGCGCGAGGATATTTAGCACGCTTGACTTGAAGAACGGTTTCTTTCACGTGAAAATGGATAAACCCAGCATGAAATACACTGCGTTTATAGTTCCGGACGGGCATTATGAATTCCTCAAAGTACCATTCGGACTCTGTAATTCTCCCGCTGTTTTTCAGAAATTTGTGAATGCCGTGTTCAGAGATCTTATTCGCGACAAGGTCGTATTAGTTTATATGGACGACTTGATAATACCTTCGATCGACTTCGAGTCAGCGTTAAGGAAATTAAAACGCGTGTTAGATGTGGCCAGTCAGCACGGTTTGATAATCAACTGGAAAAAGTGCAATCTCTTGCGTACGAGTGTCGAATATTTGGGGCACATTGTTGAGGGCGGTAAGATTCGTCCGTCGGAGCACAAAACCGAAGCCGTGAAAAAATTCCCGATGCCTACGAGCGTACGACAGGTCCAATCGTTTCTGGGTCTGACAGGATATTTCCGAAAATTTGTACCGGGTTATTCTACAATTGCGCGACCGTTGACGAATTTACTGAGGGCCGCGGCGACGTTTAGATTCGAAAAGGAAGAAAAAGACGCATTCGAGCAGTTGAAACTGATATTAATAAATAAGCCCGTGTTAAGCTTATATAAAGTAGATGCGGAAATCGAGCTGCATACCGATGCTTCGATGCACGGGTACGGTGCGATTTTATTGCAACGCGATAGTGAGGATCATGCGATGCATCCGATATACTATGCGAGCGGAAAAACGACCCCGGCAGAAGAGAAGTATCCGAGTTATGAGCTTGAGGTTCTCGCGATAATTAAGGCGCTGAAGAAATTTAGAGTGTACCTGCTCGGTATAAATTTTAAGATCGTCACCGATTGCCGCGCATTCACTCAGACAATGTCGAAGAAAGATTTATGTATACGCGTTGCCAGATGGGCACTTTTGTTAGAAGAATTTCATTATGAAATTGAACATCGAGCAGGTAGAAGTATGTGTCACGTCGATGCTTTAAGTAGGAACCCGCTGCCTGTTTGTCTACTTTTAGAAGAAAGCGATGGTGGGCTTACGGCGAGATTAAAGAAGGCGCAACATGATGACGTCGATACGAAGAGGACCATACAGCTAACGAATGAGGGACAAACACACGGATACGTTGTTCGCGGAGGATTGTTATTTAAAGAAGTGGACAACGATATTCGGCTTGTTGTTCCGAAAGTAATGTGCTCGCAGATAATCAGAAGAGCTCACGAGAAAGGGCATTTTTCTGTCGCCAAAACGGAAGCAATTGTCAAGAGAGATTACTATATTCAGAATCTAAGGCCAAAGGTCGAGAAGATCGTACACAATTGCATCAACTGTATATTAGCCGAAAAGAAACAGGGAAGACAGGAGGGCTTTCTCTTCCCGATTGACAAAGGTGAGGTCCCGCTCGACACTTTCCATGTCGACCATTTAGGACCGTTAGCGACGACGAGGAAGAGTTACAAATATATATTCGTGGTGACGGATAGTTTTTGCAAATTCACGTGGCTTTACGCGACAAAGTCCACAGCCACAGCAGAGGTACTTAATTCCCTTAGGAAACAAGCGACAATATTCGGGAATCCAAGGCGGATCATTTCGGATCGAGGCACGGCCTTCACATCGGGAGCATTTGAGGAGTACTGTAAGAGCGAGGGCATCCAACATGTTTTGACAACAACGGGAGTCCCGAGAGCAAATGGACAAGTGGAGCGTATAAATCGAACGCTTATACCGCTGCTGACGAAATTAGCAGCGCCCAAGCCAGAAGAATGGCATAAGTATTTGAGGAGTGCACAACAGTATTTGAATGTTACAGTACATCGAAGTATAGCCACGACACCGTTCCATCTGTTGTTCGGAACACACGCACGATCGCGCGAGGACGATAACGTACGAGAATTGCTCGAGAAAGAGTGGACAGCTTCATTTCAGGAAGGTCGCGATGAACTACGCGTGCAAGCAGTACAAAATATCGCAAAAATCCAAGGAGAGAATAAGCGGGGATTCGATAAAAAACGAAAAGAGGCCCACCTCTACCGCGAAGGCGATTTGGTAGCAGTGAAGCGTACACAGCAGGCTCCTGGATCCAAATTTGCCTCGAAGTACTTTGGACCTTACGAGGTGACGAGAGTCTTGCGTAACAATCGCTACCTCGTGCATAAAGTTGGAGAGCAGGAAGGACCTCGGCAGACGTCTACGACGGCCGACTTCATGAAACCATGGATAACCGAAGAAAGCGATTTCGAAGCCGAAAAAAAAGATGACGTGCTGGAAAGCGAAGATGACGAAGACATTCGAGGGCGAATGTCAATGTAGAATGGCCGAATGTAGGAGTTTAGAGCGAAGCGCCCTGCACGGTGACATAAATATTGTTGGACGAGCGAACACGCTGACGATCCGTGATGTTTTCGAATTCCGAAGCGAGCGTCGCGGAAGGTCGGAGCAATCGTTGCGGCAGTCGTTCTTGAGACATTGTTGATACCGGTCATACTGACGCGAATATGCTGTATACTGTGAACCGTTCTCTAAATAAAGTATCTTTGGCTTTTACTCTGAGCGTTGCTTCGCAATCCGGTCTTCCTGATCCCGCGTAAATAATTAAGTCTTCCGCGTAGCAAAAAACATAAATTAAAGTAAAATAAGTAGAGGCTGTGACAGGGCTCTACATATATATATATACGCACACATATAATGCTCATGCGTATTGCGTGACAATAACGTAAAAGATCTTGGGACGACGTCAGGAAACTTATTTTCACACTTAATCTGCACACTTTTTCAGACTGTTTAGAATCAAAGTTCTAAATTGCGTTTCACTATTATATAGGTGTACGACTTATATTAATGCGATATGTCAGTTCAAGAAAGAATAACCGTGCTTCCTTCTGTCAGTCTCGTACTTTCGAGTGTTTTGTCATCTTTGTTTATTGGCGTAACTACGCAACGTTAGGGCTCCCTAGACAAAAATTGAATGGGGCCCTTTGCAAATTTAAAAATTATAATGAGTATATGCAGGATACGTATCCCAAAAAGATCAAGATCTCAAAAATTATATATCTTAATAATTATATTCATTTCGAATAGCATGTTAACAGTCCTGGATATTTAGGGGCCCCTTAAAGCTGGGGATGTAATAATTAATTAATGAATATTATTATTAAAGAAAAAAAAATTAATTTTTCTCTTATTTGATGACATTTTACCAAAATATAAATAAAATTTTATTTATATTGGCAATTATTTTGTCGTTAAATAACTTTTTTCAGCCAAAGCAAAACTGTCTAAGGACTACTATTTCCTATGTCAGTTATTAACTTTAATCTTTAAACACATATCTTTGCTTTGGCCGAAAAACAACTAAAATAAAAGATGATATTTAATTATTCAAAAAGACATCCTTTAGACGTCTTTTAGCCTTGCCGAAAAGATGCCTAAAAAGATGATCGAAAAGGTATCTTTTCGTCAACTAAATTAATTATGACTTTTATAAAACATCTTTTAGACGTCTTTCAAAAGACAACTTTTTTGTGTAATCAAAAAGACATCCTTTAGACGTCTTTTAGACTTAAAAAAGACATCTTTTCGTCATCTTTTAGTTTTATGTGCTGTCTGGGATATTATAATAAGAATCATATAAAATTATAAACTACAATGAATGAGTGATAAAAATATTTGTAAAATATTAATAAAACGATTGAAGTGATATAAAATTGTCAAACAAAGTTAACAGAGTAAATAACTTCTCAAGAAAATTTTTGTTTTAAAAATCATTTTTAAATTAATTTTCTTTCTCTATTGTTAAATTTAATAATTTTACACCAAAATTAAAACCTTGGTTTTCCGGCTTTGTGTAATAAATTATTTATTATTGCCAGTATATTATTTATATTGTCTGCTTTATCTGGCTTTTTAGGTTCAATTTGTGTTTCTGTCGATGATACATTTATTTTGATAGGTTCGTTTACCAATGCTGATATTGTTTGTAACATAGTATCCTTATTATCTGATTTTTTACGACGCTTAAGCATAGGACGAGTACATTCCTCGTTCTCGATCGGTCATTTATTGAGACACAATCAGATTCAGTACTTGATATGTTGCTAGTGGTACTAAAACACAAATTAGAATTAAAATATAAAATTGTATTTACACATATATGTTAATATTTATTTCCGTATAAAATTTCCATTTACTAACCTACGGAAGTCCTGCGTATCATTTAGAAATTGCATATGTGTGTACCATTTCCATTTTACTGGTTTTGTTGCAGCAGAACCACTCTCTTTTTTTAATTGTTCATTGCGAATACGCATATATGAATCCCTCAGATATCGCCATTTTTTAGACGCGACAAATGGTGCTAAAATATCTATTATAATATAATATAAATATATTTGTACTTCTTAAAACAAAATCAATTAATATTTTAAATAAATAACATTATAGATATAAATTATATTAATTTTACCATTTAGCTCTTTTGAAATTTGTTCCCAATGTGATGCTATCACTTCCTGAGATCTTGCACTTATAGGTAATGTGTGATCCCACAATTCCCTTCTTTTCTGTACTACTATACTACCTCTCCGCATTTCGGCGGCAAATGGGAAGCGGCCGTAAAGTCCGTCAAGTATCACCTCCGACGGACTATCAATGAAACTATATTGACCTACAGTACTCTGCGTTGATACCACTGCTT
>NW_028141480.1:0-36161 GCF_030444845.1 Prenolepis imparis | reverse complement strand
ACCGGTGGACGGGCACGTGCTCCTGCGATTTCGGTTGTTCCTTGTGTCGGGGTGGGTCCCTGGTGAGCCCCCTCACCCCATATGACACTTGGAGCGGCCCACCTCCCCTCTTCTGTCAGAGGCTAGGTGCCAAGAGGGGTTTCGCAGGAGAGGCGACTCCCTGCCAATACAGACGTCTGTCTAGTGGGGATCACTCGGTCCACTATAAACATTCGGCGAGTGACACGCGATCGGGGGGGGTGTCTGTCTAGCAGGTGTACAGGCTCCTCCCCCAAACGAGAGGTATGTCCGGGCAGAGGGACATTTTGGGGTGGACGGTCTCTGCGGGGACCCGAAATCTATCGCACCCTCCTGGGTGGCACTCTCCCGTCGGTCGCCACCTTGTCGTGGTGGGAGGGCTCACCCAGTACACTGTCGTACTGGGTGCCAAGAGCGACCAGTACCAGGATTTCCTGGTACAAGGCCTTTCCTTGATTGGAAAGGCGGTATGCGTGTGTGTGTGGATGAATGAATGAGGGCAGGACGGGCTCTATAGGGTTGGTACCCAACCGTCCTATGGGTGGGATCCCCAGAGAATAAAGCCAACTTCTTTTACACTACTCATGATGGACACTAAGAACGAGACGATCATTACTGTCGCAGCGGGATCGGATACCGCAGCGGCCGGTGGGAGAGGCTGTATTGTCCCGGCAGCCTCCTCATCGTCATCGTACGTCGGGCCTCCACGGGAGTTGGAAGCGAGCTCCCGTGGTGAATTGGCTATCCGCTTCAC
The DNA here is from genome assembly GCF_030444845.1 of Prenolepis imparis. Taxonomy (NCBI): domain Eukaryota; kingdom Metazoa; phylum Arthropoda; class Insecta; order Hymenoptera; family Formicidae; genus Prenolepis; species Prenolepis imparis. The sequence continues at coordinate 35,389 of NW_028141480.1, read as the reverse complement.
CAAGGGTGGGCTTAAGGCCGTGCAAGTGCGGGGGAAGCCTAAGGCTAGTCCTAAGGCTGGCACCTCTCAGCCAACCGTACGGCTTACAAGAGTGGACCGAGGCGGAAAGATTTCCGCAAGCACCGCTCCCTTAACCAAAAGGGAGAGCGGAAGTAAAGCCACCACTGGGACGATGAGGCAGGCGCATGTCTCCCCGGACCCCCAGTGGGAACATTCCTCCTCCTCCTCCTCGTCTTCTGATGAGGAGGAGGACATGGATGTGGACGTGGAGGAGGTCCACAGCGATCAGAGGAAGGCTACGGAGGCGGTGGAGAGAGGCCGAGGTCGGCCCCCAACTACCCAAGAATATACTGGCATGACGGCGGCCCGCGCCGACCGCCTTGCCATATTAGAGAAGGAGGTCCGCCTGAAGGAGGCGCTCTACGTCCTTGACGCGAACGCCCCTCCAAAGCGCACCAGGGGAAGGGACAGCCTTCCCACCGAGGAGGAGATGAGAACTGTGCTCTCAACACAGAAAACATCGGAGATTTACGCGAAGGCTTGTCGGCATCTTATGGCTGTCGACAAGACCTCCGACGTTTCAAAGGGGCTGCAGTCGACCCTTAGCACGGCGCTAAGGAGAGCGGCGCGGGAGGTCCAGGTCGCGCTGGGCGTCCTGATGGAGAGAGCGCGCAGCGCCTCGGAGGAACCGGTCCCCTCCCAGGAGCTGAGCGCCCTGAAAGCGTACGTTCAGACGCTTAAGAGTGGTAAGGAGAAGGCGGATGCCGAGATCGATGATCTCAAGAGGTCACTCGCGGCAGCCAAAGCAGAGCTGGCCACTGCGAGGGCATCCGTCTCTCCGTCGCGCCGACCCCCTGCTCTGAAGCGGAAGCTCAGAAACAGGGACGTCGACATGGAGAAGGAGGAGGAGTCCGACCCGCCTGCACGGGATTCGGAGTGGTGCCCGAACATTCCGGCACCAAGCTCTGCTCTGAGAACAGTGGACAGGGGGACCTCCCCCTGCCCAACCGTAGTGGAGGACAACGCGGCCTCTAGTGGGCTTAGCCCACAAGAGGTTGAGGCTCTTCTGTGCAGGATCACAGAATTAAAGCAGGAAGTCGACAACACGCGGGCCGAGATGGCGGAAGTCCTGGACTCCTCCATCTCGGCAATGCAGAAATGTCGGGATGAGAATAGAGAGCTGCGTGGGCAACTAGAACTCCGGGGGAGGAATAAACCTCCATCAGCCGGGGTTCCGCGGGGGGTTAAAACTACGGGGGGTCCGTCGTCTTCTGGGAAGGGGGGGGGATCTTCTGGGGTGAGGGACTGTATTGGCTCGGGGGGGAACACGAACGAACTATGGTCGAAGGTCGTAGGAAGGAAGTCCGCGAGCGCTGATAAGCGCCTACCGCGGGCTTCCAAGGGGTCTGTGGCTCCGCTAGCCGGGGAGCAGACAGGAGTGGGTCAAGCGGCGAAGCCAGATAAGGGGCGCCGCAAAACATCGCGGAGGAAAAAGAAGAGGGGCCCGCGAGCGCCCGCAACCGCGGCCGTAACGGTCACGATTGCGGACAATGCGGGCAGTGGTCTGACCTATGCCCGGGTGATGGGCGAGGCGAGGGAGAAGATCTCCCTCCAAGACCTCGGCATCTCGGGGTCGAGGCTCAGGCCATCAATGATGGGGGGCCTTGTTATAGAGATCCCCGGAAAGGACCGCCTGTCCAAAGCTCGGCAGTTGGCCGAGCGGATGAAGGATGTGTTCAAGGAGAAGGAGGAGGTGAAGGTCACGCAGCCCCAGAAGACCGCGGAGCTTAGGGTCCGGGGTCTCGACGTGGCCTCCACCTCCAAAGATGTCTCCCTGGCTATCGCCGCGGAGACAGGGTGCCTGGAGGAGCACATTCGAGTGGGGGAGATCCGGCGCAGCTCGGACGTTGGCCCAGGCTCAGTCTGGGTCTGCTGCCCGATCTCGGTGGCCAGTAAGCTGGTCAGAGCAGGTAAGCTGCAAGTCGGGTGGAGCAGTGTCAGGGTGGAGACACTAAAGGCTCGACCCGTATTTTGTTTCCGGTGCCTCGGACACGGTCACGTCCGGGCCCGGTGCAAAGCGGCAGTGGACCGCAGCACCGCCTGTTACCGGTGCGGGGAGCTGGGCCACAGTGCCAAGGGGTGCACGGCGCAGCCCAAATGCCTGGCTTGCGCCGACCTGGGTTTGCCAGCCGCGCACCGATTGGGAGGCAAAGGGTGTAGACCCAGGCCTCCCTCGAGGCGGAAGGAGGACATGCCGCTCGCCGAGAGGGTAGCTACAGCTTCCTCGAAGCAAGCGTCGTTGACGAAGGCGAAAAAGCCCGGTACACTCGCGGCGAAGCGAGTCCCTGCCGGGCCACCAACAGCATCGTCCTCTGGCCGACAGAAACCGGCCAGTTGTAGGGAGGAAGAGGAGATGGAGACCGACACTTAGTCGGCCTCGCAGACCACCATCCTCAATTCGGAGGATGGAGTAAATCCCCCAGTCAAGGGGGGTTTACGGGGACTGCAGATCCACAAGTCGGGGGACTTGTGGGTCATTGCACGTAGTCCCCCGTGAGGAGGAGAGTGTGGCGCGACACCCACCTCTCCTCATGAGGAGTGAGACAAACGTCTCCCTCCTCGCGAGAAGGGCGCGAGTCAACGCGCAGCCTGAGATGCTCTCGGATGTCATGCTTTAGCGGTTCCCGAGAGCATCTCGCAAGGCCGAGTGTCGCCGTCTGGTTTTTAGTGGGTCGGGGGTCGCTTACACCCCCAGCCCCACATAACCCACCTTGCCTCCCCCGAGGCGGGTGGGTATGCGGTTGCGCATTTTCCAGACGTAAAAAAAAAAAAAAAAAAAAAAAAGGGGTGCTAACAGCATCCCGTACCCGAGTAACGTCGGGTACATCAACTCCCCGAGTCTGGGGAGTTTCCCCAGTCCTGGGGAGCCCTCCCTGTGGGAGGAGGGGGCCCACTTCCCCTATAGAGCTTCGGCTCGTATGTGGTAGAGGATGGCGACCTTGAATTCAAACGCCCGGTGGCATGGCACCGTTAGGATTGGGCATTGCACGGCGCTTTGGCGCTTGCCCTCCCGCCATGTATTTGCGGCCCGGGCCGCGGGGTTCTTGCGTCGTTTTCTCGGGGGGGATGTTTTCGGGGGTTTTCTCCCGGGGGTGTTCCCCCCGGGGTCTCGGGGTGGGGTCTCGTGCGGCTGGGGCCGCGGGGGTGGGTGACCATCCGTGACTACCCGAGGGGCTTTGCCCGGAGGGTTTACCCGAGGGACATCGCCCGGAGGGAGTCATGGTGGTCGGTCGCCGGGGCCGCTCGGATGTATTCCGAGGCGGGGCCCGGCGACAAGTGCGGCCTCAGGGTGCTAGTTGGGGGTCTCCAGGCTGGGTAGCCTGGGTCCCCGTCCCAGCGTCCCTGGGGTCGGCCGCGCCCGGGCCATCGCCCGGAGGGTACCACGCGGGCCTGCCGCTGGGGCCGCTCGGACTTATTCCGAGGCGGGGCTTGGCGGCGAGAGTTTGTACTCCTGGCCGGTCGGGACCGTTTCCCGTTCCGAACCGGCCGGCCGGGAGAGGTGGGGTCCCTTCCACTGGATGTGATTACCGGTGGGGGGACGGCTGGTCGCCACGGCGGGCAAGGTGTGGACGGGGAGCGGCGTCCTCACCCCAACCGTCCGTGGGGCCCCCCGGGTGGCGCCACTTGCCGCGGTGCCCCCTCTGTCGGAGGAGGGGGACCCCTGAAAACCCACAGGAACGTTAAAATTCCTGTGGGCCGGTAAGGGGCTCGGAGTCCTGTGCCGGGGTGCGCGTATTCCCCCCGGCCAGAGGCATAAGCCGGCCCCCCGGGAGTCCCGGGGTTGTGGGGGGCGACTCCGTCGTGATTCCGGTCACGTTTCGGGTCACGCTTCGGGTCGTCTCCCCGGCCGGCGGGAGATTCGCCGGCCGGTCGAGCCGCGGCAAGGAGTGGGATACATTACAATGAGCATCAACAAATCTACAATCAAAATTGGGGAGAATGAGGAGGTGAGGGAGGATGCGCAAGAAGATGCGCAAGCAGTGAGCGACAGCCTTGCTCCTGCAAGAACGACGGTGCAGCAGGTTCTGCAAGATTGGTTGCCGGACGGTGAACCATGGGAGACATTGCCCGCCAACATAGTGGCGAAGGCCGGGAAAAAAACCGACGGGGAGGATGCCTCCCTGATTCGATCCTTGGTGAATCTTCAGCGAAGATTGAGTCAATCACCGGTCCATAATCAATCGGAACGGGATACACGCTCAGACACAGAGCCTATGGAAGAACCACAATCTTCTGTGGTTAATAACAACAATGGTGATGCGGTGACAATCGATGCACCGGAACAAAGTGTAATCGATGTCTTCCCTCAGCATTTTCTTCTGAGCAAGGGAGAGTTAGGTAACCTTAGTGTAAACAATCAGGTTACTGGATCTGAAGTTAGCTATAATCCATCGCAAGAGATGGAGTTTGAAATAGACAATGCCTCAGTGGCATCATCCTCAGCTCAAGTTCTGGGGAAAAGGAAGAAACCGGATCGGGATAGTGATACGGACGATCCGACTCCACAAATCAGGAGGAGTTCGAGAACGAGCAAAGTCCCATGCGTTGCCACGGACGAAGAAACTTCCAGTAAGAGGATCACGCGTGGTACAAATGCGATCACTCGGAGTACGCATATCAATGTGAATACGGACTCTGAACCGCAATCACAATCGTGTTCCGAGGCAGAGGGTAGAGGTGCCAGGAAACCTCCTAAGAAACCTGGAAGAAGGAAGAGGAGCGTTGATGAGCCGACAATTGAGCAGAGGCTCCGCCCACTCCCGCAAAACATTGAGGAATTGGGCATCACCCCCGTCTCACAGATAAGAGCGTCGGCCATTGAATGGCTCGATGACATTGAAACGATTAGGGTTAATAGTAGCTATCAGGGTTACCTGAGTGGCCAAATAAGAAAGAGAGTCAGTGTCATCAAGGAAATCTTAAGAGTCTTTGGTGAGAAAATTGAAGATTCCGGTGATCCTGGTTATTTAAGGAGACGGAACACAGAGTTAGCTGCGGAACTCGCCTTATCGAAAAGGGAGACCGCCAAGCTGAGACGGGACGTGCAAGATCTCCAAAAGATAGTAGGAGATCTAAAAAAGGCTGTAGACGGAGGTCGATTTACTGAAAAATCAGAAAAAGCAACCTCCCCGATCGAGATCCCCAATAAGGGTTCTAAATCCAAATCTAAATCTAAGGAAAGAAAGGACATATCTGCAAGTCCTAGTGTAAATGTGGCTAATATGCAACTTACAGATGTGGTCATGAGACCCCCGTTAAAAGGTATCTCTGTGCCGATCCCAGCAGTTGAGAGGAGTACGCTGAAAGCGTATCAAGACGTTGATGCAGAACTATCACGCCGCATTGTAGAGTTAACCTCACAAAGAAAAGAGCTGAGGGAATCCCTTAAGGAACATGGTCAGAACTCCGCTCCAGGAGCTGTTCCTGCTCAAGTTGCACAAGTGGCTGCAGCGAACAGACCTAAGATAATTAGCAACGTTCAAGTTGTTGCCCCCAAGGGAAAAGTGACACAGACTTTACTCGAGACACAATCAAGTGATTCAATGGTTGTAAACAGTAAAAAGGACGAAGCCTGGCAACAGGTAGAGTCGAAAAAAGACAAGCGACAAAGAAGGAAGAAGGCTAAACAGGCTGTCTTGGATAGCCAAAAGTCCGGCACTGAAAAACCGAAAGGAGCCAATAGCGGTGAAGCTAAGAGGAGGAGACCTCCCAGAACAGCTGCAGTCGCAATAAGAGGAGTAGCAGATGGCTTCTCCTACGCTGCTGCCCTGAAAAAACTGAGAGAGGAAATTTCGCTCAGTGACCTACAGATAGACAAGCCATCCATAAGGCACTCGGCCAATGGTGGCATTGTGATCGAGGTACCTGGCAAAGATAAGGCTCTTAAGGCTGAGGCCTTAAAAGAGAAAGTTGCCGGCGTATTAGGTGAAACGGCAATAGTCACAAGACCCGTAGTCAAGGGTGAAGTTAGACTAATTGGAATAGACGACTCGGTCGTCACGGATGAAGTTGCGGACGTCATCGCTATTGCGGGAGAATGCAAATCCGAGGAGGTGAAAGTTGGCATAATAAGACCCATGTCCAATGGTTTGTTCACGGTCTGGGCTCAATGTCCCTTAGCGGCTGCGATTAAAGCAACCCAACAGGGAAAAATAAAGATTGGCTGGACAGTAGCCAGAATAGAACTTCTTAAAGCCAGACCGACCCAGTGCTACAAGTGCTGGGGACACGGACACCTGAGAGGAAAGTGCACCGCCACTGTGGATAGAAGCAAGACCTGTTTCAGATGTGGCGAGATGAACCATTCTGCACTGGCGTGTCAGAACCCAGTCAGATGCATCCTCTGTGTAGAACAAGGGAAAGATCCCAACCACAGAGTGGGTTCAAACCAATGCAAGGCAGACTTTAAAACAAAGCCCGTTGCTGGTTTGGAAAAGAGACCGGATCGGAGGCCGGTAGCGATGGAGATCGAGGATGAAACGGAAAATCCTCCAATGTAATCTGGGCAGAGGCTGGCAAGCCCAGAATCTGCTGGATCAATACATGGCGGAGTTAAATGTCGCCATTTGCGCGGTATCTGAACCACGCAATATACCGGACAATATCTTCTGGTATGGAAGCTGCAACAAGTTAGCAGCCATACATTGGAGACCTGTGGGGGCTTTTCAAGCCTGCTCCTTAGTCTACAAAGCTCGGGATTTCGTCGTAGTGGAACACGGTGGCATCAACATTATATCGTGCTACATATCACCAAACAGCTCCAGGGAAGAATTCCTTGCGTTCCTTGATGAGCTGAGCGTGGCAATCAGAATTTTGAGTGGAAGGACCCTCATATGTGGGGACTTTAATGCAAAGTCCTCACATTGGGGGTCAAAGCGCACCGATCATCGAGGCGAGTTGGTTGACGAGTGGGCCGCGGAACATGATTTGCGACTAGTAAATTCAGGTACCCTTCCGACTTGCATCAGACCACAAGGATGGTCGATAATCGACCTCACATGGTCAACTGCGGATATCCGCAGTATCATTAGTGAATGGAAAGTTATGCGTGATATCGAATCTTTATCGGATCACGAATACATACAAATGTTGATCGGTCAAGATGACAAATGTTCGAGTATAAAGAACAAAGATCATAGAAGACTAATATACCCGAGGTGGAATGTTAAGAAACTGGACGAACACAAATTTCGAGCAGTTGTGTCCTGGAACTGTGCAAACGCCAGTGAACTGGATGCCGAAGAAACGGCCGAACAAATGGCTAAACGGATCGAGCAAGCTATCCATCAAGCCTGCGATGCAGGAGCAAACAGGATAAAGAAGCATCCATTGAAAGAGCAAACGTATTGGTGGAGCTCGGAAATCGAGAGATTTAGAAAGATCTCGATAATGAAAAGAAGAGCTTGGTCTAAAGCCAAGCAAAGAGGCAGACGCCCGGAAATGACAAAACAACTCAGAAATGAGTATATAGACGCCAGAAGGGTTCTGAAACATGAGATCGATAAGGCCAAATTTCAAGCTTGGCAAGAACTCATTCAGACGATTGAGGATGATCCCTGGGGGTTACCCTATAAAATCGTTCTGAAGAGATTAAGGAGGTCATCTCCAAGTCTCACCGAGACCTTAAATGAGGATATAGTTGAGACCCTTTTGGAGTCTCTATTTCCCAGTGGCAGAGAATCTAACCCAGCGGAGGCATGGATAGATTGGCGATGGAACGAGGAGGAAGAAGAGGTCAACCTCATAACTGGTCGGGAAGTTTTCGAAGTCATCAAGCGTAAAGCTGGTGGCAATACCGCGCCAGGACCTGACGGGATCAAGGCTAAAATCCTTGGGAAACTGCCAGGAGAAATGATCCTCGACATTGCCGAATGTTTCAATACATGTCTTAAGGAAGGCACTTTCCCCGTGCGATGGAAAAGAGCTATGCTGGTTCTAATACCCAAAGGCGGGGACAACTCAATCGAGGAAATGCCGAAAGTCCGCCCGATATGTCTCCTCGATGAACTGGGCAAGGTTTTTGAAAAGACCATTGTAGATCGGCTTAACAAATGGATGAAGGAAAACCCAAGGTTCCAGCTCTCGGAGGACCAATTTGGCTTCAGAGAGGAGAGGTCAACTTGCGACGCCCTTGCACAGGTTCAGACCGCAATAGAGGAAGCGATTCAGCAGGACGGTGTGGTAATTGCGATAAGCATCGACATTAGCAATGCGTTTAATTCACTCCCGTGGCCTGTTATTAGGAAGGCACTCGAACAGAAAGGCTTTCCCGAGTACTTACGAAGAGTCATTGACAGTTATTTACATCAGAGAACTGTCGAATATGTAGATAAACAGGGCGATATTATTACCAGGCCAATGACTGCCGGAGTACCTCAGGGATCGGTCCTCGGCCCGACCCTATGGAACATTGGGTACGACAGCGTGCTTCAGGACGGCTGTGAGTATGGGTGTCGGACCATTTGTTACGCGGACGACACTCTTATCCTGGCGACTGCCGACACGATTGCTACGGCCACAGCGAGGGCCAATACACAGACGGCTCTTATTCTTAACAGAATAAAAAGATTGGGTTTATCGGTCTCAGCTAGCAAAACCGAAGCGGTATTGTTTCATGGACGGAGGAAGCCAGATCAACATCCGAGCGTTGTTATCGGTGACGAACTAATCCCAACCGGAACGTCGATGAAGTATCTTGGAGTTATCTTGGACAACAGAATGATGTTCAAAGACCACTTTGAGTACGTAGAGACCAAAGTCTCCAAAGTAACTCGAGCATTAGGCAGGCTCATGCCCAACCTAAGGGGCCCCAGAGAAGCTAAAAGAAGACTCTACGCCAATGTTGTGATATCAATTGTGTTATATGCCGCGCCAATTTGGTGCGACGCCCTGACAACGGCGAGACGTAATCGCGAGAGGCTCGATCGGCTGATAAAAATCACCAATTTGAGGGTGATATCGGCATACCGGACAGTCTCTCTCGACGCGGCGTCAATCTTGGCGAGAATGCCACCGCTCCACCTGATGGCAGCAATGAGGAAACGAGTATATGCGAGGACGGTCGATCTGAGACGGCAAAATGACTGGTCTCCGAAGGCAGCAGAGGAGATCAGAGTTTCCGAGGCTCTGCTGACAAGGCGACAATGGGAGATTTATCTCCGAAGACCTATGATTGCTGGAATCCGCACCAGGGACGCCGTCCTGCCTAACTTCTCAGCTTGGTTAGACAGGAAACATGGGAGAATGGCCTTCCATCTGACCCAACTGATGACGGGACATGGTTGTTTTGCCTCCTATTTGTATAGAATAGGTAAAATGGGATCGCTAGTGTGTGAACACTGTGACGAGAACAAGGTGGACACAGCTGAACACACCTTACAGGAGTGCGTGAGGTGGAACGTGGATAGAGATGTCCTGAAGTCTGTTATTGGGAACGACTTGAAACTGGAAACGGTGGTGAAGGCTATCACCTTGGAGGAGACAGCCTGGAGAGCGCTGACTCAATTTGCTGAGTCAGTTATGCTCAATAAGGAAAATCGGGAAAGGGAGAGACAAGCGCGCGAGGCACTGATCCCACCCGAGTCCAGCGATGAAGAGGAGTCTGACACTTCCACAAGTGATTCGTCACAATAAGGAAGTGTCGAATAGTGATGATCTAATCTGTATATAGTTTAGGTGTAAATAAGAGAGGAAAGATCATGCGCGTATGTGTATCGATATATATATATACTAGAATAATCTACATAGGGATGGCTTAGTCTAGCTAATAGTTGGACTGGATTGGTTTAGCTCTAATTAGAACTAAGCATATAGGGATGTGCGCAATACTGCTTGGTATGTGTGCAATGTGTATATAGGTTTGCAGATATATGTAAATACGTTATGTATATATATGTATTATTGGGAGCTATACTCTATGTACCGTATAGCTATGTATTTAACTTAGCTCTGAGTGTGTATGAGTGTAGTGTATGTGTGTGTGTATGTATAACGAGGATATGTGTATGCATATGTGTATGTAAATATGTGTGTGTATATATGTATTTTAAGGAGATTACCGTGAGGAGGGTTTCGCAGTGAAACGCGAAGCTGGGTTGGGTCTGGGAACGTAATGCCGACAGCAGTTCTCCTGGGCCCAACATTGACCAGGAAGGAGGAATGCCTTCCGGTCACGGGCAGGGGTTTAGTGGGTAGGGCCGACCGTGGCTTGTTGTCCCTCGTGGGGGATTGGGGATTAACCCCGATCGACCACTTGAGACGTGGAGCCGCGACCGGAGGAGTCCCACATAACCCATGGGGCCGGCCCCATGGGTATCCGTAATGGATTCCCCTGCCCAGCGCCGTATCGCTAAATTAAAAAAAAAAAAAAAAAAAAAAAAAAGGTTAGGTTAGGTTAGGTTAGGTTAGGTTAGGTTCTCTCCCGTCCCCTCTCGTCGGTCGCCACCTTGTCGTGGTGAGAGGGCTCACCCAGTACACTGTCGTACTGGGTGCTAAGAGCGACCAGTACCAAGAATTCTTGGTACAAGGCCTTTCCATGCCTGGAAAGGCGGTATGCGTGAAGTTCTCATGATTGTCTAACGATGATCCTGACGGGCCATGCCGGCGGGGTTCGCCCCGGTAGGGCCACCCATGCCGGACGGGCCGTCGGGGGAGTAGACAAACATGGGGGCTATGTATGAATGAGTGTATGATGGCAGTGGGCGGCTGCCTAAGAGCCTAGGCCCACCGCCCTAGGGGAGCTCACCCCGAAATAAAAACACAAATATGGGAGGCAAAAAGACAAAGAAGGTAGTACCGGCCCAGAAGAACTCGGATGCTTCAGGGCCCGGCAGGGAGGGGGGTATAGTCCCGGCCTCTACCCTGTCGTCATCGAACGACGGGCAGCAAGAGGCAAAAAAGAGGGAACAGCTTGGGGCCCTTCAGATGGAGGAGCTCTTTGGACCAGAAATGGGTACTTGGTACGAGGAGTCTCTGGCCGATCGTCCTTCGCGCGATATTACCGCGAGATGTGTCGATGACCGATGTGATGCGGAGGAATTAATCCACAAGCTCGTGGAAAATATGGACATTACGGTGGACCAAGGTAAAATACTGGACGCATTGACGGATAAAATCAATGACATAACGGAGGGGACGATGGAGCTGGCTCGCAGGGCATGCTTGTTTGAGAGCGAATGCGAGCGGCTCAAGCGTCGGCCCGAGGTGAGGGTTTGTGATGCGGCCACGATGACGGAAGAAGTCATCGGTCGGGCCGCGTCACCGGAGACTCCGCCTCGGGACAAAATGAAGGATGGGCTGGAGTCCAGGCTGGACGACATAATGTCCAGACTGGATTCCAACACGGAAAGGCTCGCCTTGCTCGAGAAGGGGATCGCTGAGAACAAGACGGGTGCGAGGAGGAAGAAAGAGAGGATGGAGAGGAAGGAGCCGGACTTGTCCGGTTCGTCCTCTGATGGGGGAGATAAGGGGGAATGGGTGGAGGTTGTGGGGCGAGGTGGTGGAAAAAAGAGGAGAAGGGTTGTGGGGATTGTGGGAGCGGGGGTTGGCGTTGGCGTCGGCGTTGGCGCTGGTGTCAGGGGTAGTAATGGAGATGGAGTTAGGGTTAAGGGTGTTGCGGGGGCCGTGTCCCTCGGCGGGGCCACGGCCGCCAATGCAATGGGGACGGCGAGGTGCTACCGGTGCCTGTGCCCTGGGCACGTGCGGTACCGGTGCACCTCGTTGGTGGACAGGGGCGGACGGTGTTATCGCTGCGCCGCCCCTGGCCACAGGGCGTCGGAGTGCGTGGGCGGCCCTCGGTGTCCACTGTGTGTGGACCTCCGACGACCGTCTGCGCACCAACTTGGGGGGCCGGGATGCGCTAGGGCGGCGCCCTCGCGCATCCCGGGGGGAATGAGGAGAGAACCCGGCCGCGGGCTCGGGGGGGTCCCCTCGGCGAAACAGCCGAGGTGGAGGCCCCCCGGGCGCGTGGGCCTGACTGTCTCCCCCATTAAAGGGGGAGTGGGGGGAGGAGGGAGGAGCGCTGTGAGTTCATAGTGAGTAGAAGGAGGGACGGGGGCGCTTGGCCGCTTGCCCGCCCGCCCGCCTCCTAACCCCTTTGGGGAGGGGGGGAGTCATGGCGTCTGGCAGTGGGAGGGTGCCGCAGGGGGTCCAAGCTCCGGCTTGATCCCCATTGCACGCGGTTCCCCCCCTGCGAGGTAGGCGGTGGTTTGTGGCCCTTCCACCGGGAGTATACCCCCTAGGGGTTCTCCCGGGGGAGGGAGCGGCCGCCGTCGAGAGAGGGGGCCTCCTTTGTTGTCGCCAAATCCAACCCCCCTTTGGGGGCGGAGGGAGCGGCAACATTGGGGGCCGGGGGGGGCGGCAGGGACTTAGGAGCGGGGGCTCCCGGGTCCCATTGCACGCCGCCTCCCCACGGAGGGGAGAGGAGTGGTGGTGGTCCCCACTCCTCTCTGCCTGATAGGACATTGTCCTATCAAACGGAGGGGACGCACCAGAAAGTGGTGCGTCACGGCGCTTCGGAGGCCCCGTGTGCATGCGAAAGCGATTCCCGGGGCCTCCGAGTAGCGCCAGGAGGACCACCGTCAGGTTTAGCGGGTCGGGAAATGGGCCTTCCGCCCTTTCCCATCCCCGCATAACCCGAAGCCTCCCCCGAGGTGGAAGGTATGTGTTTAACACATTCCTGACGCAAAAAAAAAAAAAAAAAAAAAAAAAGGTTAGGTTAGGTTAGGTTAGGTTTAACAATAAAACTAAAAGTACGAATACAAAGAGGGAGGCGGAAATCCCTAACAGCAAAAGGGATGAGTCGGGACACGACACCGAGAAGATGGACACGGAGAGTGACCATGGCTCGGGTCGGGATACACCGGCTATCGGTAAGGAGGAGAGACGCCCGTCTTCCGCGAGCATGAAGTCCTCGGGTAAAGTCGAGGAAATACGCTCCAGGGTTGGGGCCAAGGAGGCGATGAAGTTCAGCACGGAGCTGAAGGATGCTGCTGCATCGACTCCTCTTCCCCCGGACGCGGACTTCCGGATGGAAGAAGTTATCCGGATCAGTGGAGCGAAGGGAAGAATGAAGAGCGGCAAGGGAAAGAAGAGAAGGAGAATCAGGTCACCTGCTCAGTATTCCTCTACGGAGACAGAGGAGGTGGAAGTGGAAGTAGAGGACGTGGAGGAAGCCGTAGAGACGGCTAAGGGGCCGATAGATGTTCCCAAGAGAGGAAGGGGATGGCCTCCCAAGGAAGGGTACGGCCTATACATAGGACGCGCTAAGGCGAAGGAGGAGGAATACCTCCAAGCCGAGAGGGAACTAGAGGAGGAGTGGACCGAAGCGGCCAAGACTCGGTCGATGAAGGTTCTCAAGGGTGAGATCATCGAGGACGGTGAAGAGGCGGAGGTGGAGAAACGGGAAATCCCTGATCTCCCCGCCTCCGAGGTCAACAAAGTTGTCCAGGTGATTAGGAAAATTTCCTCTTTCACCAAAGGGTACAAGGGGACCTCCCGCAAAGTCCTCAAGGAAGCGGCAGAGGTGGTCACAACGGCTACTAAAGAATTATGTCGCCGGACGGCAAATGAGGAGAACCTCAAGCTGAGGGAGGAAAACCGCCAATTGAAAGCGGAAATAGCCTCCATGAAGCGGACGGTTCAAGGATTTCGGGTGGAAATTCGGAATCTGAGGGAGGAATTTGTCACCTCCGGAAAAGGGGGTGACAATCTGGCCGCCAAGGAGGACACGTCTCTAGCCAACCTCAAAACGAAGGGAAAGTGCAGCGACAAGGGCGTTGCACCGAGATCCTGTCAACAAGAGAGCGAACTTGCAATAGGCAACATAGAGGCCTCGATCATCAAACAAGTAGGTGAGATGATCAATGCAAGATTCGCGGCGGTCGAGGAGAGGCTCCCACCGGAAAGGAGCTTTCGACCTCCGGTGGGAGCTTCTGCCAATAAGACAGTACCGGCAGGGGCGAAGGCTCCAAAAACATATGCTGCAGCAGCGGCTGCAAAATCCGGGGACGAGCCCAAGGAGAAGAGGGTGCTGAGGAGCAAGACTTGTCAACCTCCGCAACCCCCAAAGAACTCCGCTCCAACAAAGAGCGGGCCAAAAGTTGGCGTGACGGCAGTGCAGAAACCGAGGATTACTTCAATCCAAGAGGTCTGCACTGACGTCAAAATACTCTCTGCTCCTCATAACAGGAAAGAGGAGCAGGAGTGGATGGTGGCGGAGGCGAGGAAGAAGGGGAGCAAGAAGAAGAAGGGGACGAAGAACTCCGAGAATCCTCCTCAGCCTATCAGGAAGGAGGCAAGAGCTCTACCGATAGTAGCGGCAGCGAATCGGGGAGCAGCAGCGAAAAAGGGTACAGCGGCAAAGGAGACCAGTGGAGCGGCTGAAAAAGGATCCAACCAAAGGTCAACATCCGCCCCCCCAGGAGAGCGGCAATCCTAATTAGCATGCCATCTCATGGGGGAAACGAGATGGAGACCACGGACGCCGACGGAGTGGCGACCCAACGGTCTTTGGGCGAAGCGATGGCCGGAATCCAGAAGGAGATTCGTCTGCAGGATTTCGGCATTTCGTCGTTGAAACCAAAGAGGGCCGCCACTGGGGGCCTATTGTACGAAGTGGCCGGGGAGGGGAATGCCGAAAAGGCGAAACTGTTGGCGGAGGCCTTGAAGAAGTCCCTTGAACCCAAGGGAATCAGGGTCTCCGTCCCTGTAAAGAGGTCGGAGATGCGTATCTCCGGCCTGGACGACTCTGCGACAGCAGAAGGCGTCTTGGCCTCATTGGCTGGGGCAGGAGGCTGTCTCGAGGGGGATATCAGGATCGGGAAAATATCCAGGTCCCCCCGGGACGGCCTGAGTTCTTGCTGGGCGCAAGTCCCGTCTATAGCGGCCAGTAAGATAGCGAAGGCTAGCCCACTGATGGTTGGTTGGACCACAGTGAAAGTGGAAGTACTGGAGGCCCGCCCGCTACAGTGCTTCAGGTGCATGGGCGCGGGTCATACTCGCGCCACATGTAAGGCTGAGACAGACCGCAGCGGTCTTTGTTACCGCTGCGGTAAAGATGGGCACAAGGCGGGTGGATGCACAGAGCGGCCTTGCTGCCCGTATTGTAAAGATCACGGGCGCAAGGCCGACCACAGGTACGGGGGGAGGGCCTGTGCCTATGCGAAAATAAAAAGGGGAGGGAACGGAAGCAAGCAGGAGCAGCCGAAGAAAAAAGAAGAAGGGGGGTTAAGGGAAAGCAAGTATCCGAGAAGCCAGCTCAAGTAACTGCTGATGTTGGGGAGGCTGGCCTGGAGGAGGTGAGCAAGGTGTAATTATGCCTCGTGACAATGCTCATCTCCTCCAGGTTAATATTAACCACTCGGCCAGGGCACAAGACCTGCTCATGCAACACCTGGCTGAGTGGGGCATCGACCTGGCGGTAGTGGCGGAGCCGTACCAGATCCCACAGCAGGGAAACTGGCTGGGGGACACTTTGGGCTCCGTTGCCATTGTTGGAAAAGGAGAAAGGGAAGCCCTACCATTATCCCTAATGGGGAAAGGGGAGGGCTTTGTGTCCGGAAGATGGGGGGAAACCGTCGTGGTAGGGGTGTACTACTCTCCCAATAGGGATCTCACCCAGTTCGAGGAGTACCTGGGTAGGTTGGCGGACGAAATAAGCCGCCACCTCCCGGGCCGAGTCTTGGTCATGGGGGACCTAAACGCCAAATCGGACGCGTGGGGTTCCCCCGTGACCAATGCAAGGGGTGAGATCCTGGAAGAGTGGGGGGCACAACTCGACCTTCTGGTCATCAACAGAGGGTCGGAGTTTACCTGCGTGCGGGACAACGGGGGATCCATCGTAGATGTCACATGGGGATCCCCTCAAGCCGCACGTATGGTAAGTGGCTGGCGTGTGATGGTGGGGTCGGAGACCCTATCGGATCATAGAAATATAAGGATGGAGGTCTCTGACCCCTCCTTAGGACGCCGGCCACGCCCCCGAGAGGAAAGACGCGGTGCACCTCTGCCACCCCAATGGGCGCTCAAGCGCCTTGATGAGGACGCCTTAATGGCGGCCGCCACAGCCAAGGCGTGGGAAGAACCTCCCGCGCCTGACGCCTGCGACGCAAACGAGGAGGCGGCCTGGTTCCGATCGGCAATGACGGAGATTTGCGATTCCGCCATGCCGAGGAGCCAGGCCAATCATAAGAAGAGGGGAGTGTACTGGTGGTCTCAGGAAGTATCGCGACTACGCGCGACGTGTATCCGTTCGAGACACCGGTACACCCACTGTCGACGCAGGCGTCACACTGCTGACGAGGCGGCCGAATTGTTGGAGGTATATAAAGAGGCGAAGAGATCCCTCCAACGAGCCATTAAGGAGGCCAAGGCCCGGGCCTGGGACGAGCTCCTGGAAACCCTCAATAAGGATCCGTGGGGGCGTCCATACCGGATTGTAAGGAAGAAGCTGCAGTCCGGTGGACCCCCGATCACAGAGGGTCTCCAACCCGACGTGTTAGAGGAGGTGGTCACCACTCTCTTTCCTCCGGACGCGGAGGAAGAGGGCGGGGACAGACCCTTGGGTCCAATAGTCCAAAATCAATGGACGGAGGACCTAAGGGTCACCGGGAAGGAGCTCGTCCAAGCGGTTAAGCGGCTCCGGGCTAAGAACACTGCTCCGGGGCCGGACGGAATACCGGGCAAGGCCTGGGCCATGGCCCTAGGCGTCCTCGGGGGCCGTCTGAGACAGTTGTTTGACAGTTGCCTCAAGACGGGACGGTTTCCCAATATTTGGAAGGAGGCCAAACTGGTTCTCCTTAGGAAAGAGGGGCGCCCCGTAGACTCACCTGCGGCGTACCGCCCCATTTGCTTATTGGATGAGGCGGGCAAGCTATTCGAAAGAATAGTAGCTGCCCGCCTCAGGGACCACCTATCGCGGGTAGGACCCGACCTGGCGGAATGCCAATACGGATTCCGAGAGGGCAGATCGACGATCGACGCTATTATGCGCGTCAAGGCCCTCTCGGATGAAGCAACGGCAAGGGGCGGCGTGTTGATCGGGACGAGTTTAGATATCTCGAACGCGTTCAACACGCTGCCCTGGGAATGCATCCGCGAGGCACTCCGGTACCACCGGGTGCCTCGGTACATTCAGGATGTGGTCGGGGACTACTTCAGCGATAGGTGGATATCCTACACGGGGCGGTACCAAACGCCGCATCGCAGGAGGATGAGTCGGGGGGTTCCGCAGGGGTCGGTCTTAGGACCACTCCTGTGGAACCTCGGATACGATTGGGTGTTGCGGGGCGAACTTCTCCCGGGCATGCACCTAGTGTGTTACGCTGACGATACGCTGGTGCTTGCCCGGGGCGACAATTGGGAGGGGGCCCGCCGACTTGCATCGGTGGGTCTGGCACTCGTTGTTGGACGGATCCGCGCTTTGGGACTGAAGGTGGCCCTCCAAAAGACCGAAGTTATTCACTTCAACGGTCCAAGGAGGGGACCACCTCGGTCCCATATAGAGGTAGAGGGAGTCCGAATGGAGGTGAAGCCCCATTTGAAATATTTGGGACTCACGCTCGACAGCCGATGGAACTGGCGGGAACACTTCTGTCGCTTAGCCCCCCGGATAAGGGCAGCGGTCAACAGTATTGGTTGCTTGCTGCCCAACATCGGGGGGCCGAGGGAGAAGATCCGTCGCCTCTACATGGGGGCGATCGGATCCATGGCGCTCTACGGGGCACCTGTGTGGGCGGGCGACCTGATGGTACCCAGTCAAAGACTGCTGCTAGGTCTGCAGCGAAGGCTGGCCATCAGAATCGTCCGCGGTTATCGCACGGTCCCCGTGGAAGCGGCATGCCTGGTGTCGGGGTCGATACCCTGGACCCTGCTGGCGGAGGTGTACAAGGAACTGTACGAGCAGAGGAGGGACCTTCGCCAGCGGGGCCTGGCCCTGACACCGAAAGCGGCAGAAGTGGCCCGGCAAAGGGCAAGACAGCGCGCAGTGGAACGATGGTCGGAGGAACTACTCCGACCGAGGGCCGGTCTGCGCGCTGTCCAAGCAATTCAGCCGGTTCTATCGGATTGGCTGTCGAGAGATTTCGGACTCTCTTATAGGGTTGTGCAGGTGCTCACCGGGCACGGGTGCTTCGTGAGTAAGGCGCGGAGGGAGCCAACGACGAAGTGCCACCACTGTACGGAGGTCAGGGACACGGCGCAACACACAGTGGAATTCTGCCCAGCATGGGCGGAACAGCGCCGTGCCCTGACCGATGCAATAGGGGGAGATTTGCAGCTCTCCAGCATGGTCAAGGCCATGCTGGAGAAAAGTGGAGCAAAGAAAAGTGGAGCGCCGTCGCCTCCTTCTACGAGGACGTCCTAACGCGGAAGGAGGTGGCGGAAAGGGAGAGAGAGGAAGACCCGGACGCCGACCCGATGCGTCGCAAGAGGGCTGGCGTCCGGAGAAGGAGATTCGCCGCGGCGAGAGGATAGCGGGAAGGAGTTGTGCGAAGAAGGCGGGATCGGGAGAACAGTGTTCCCCAGATCCCGCCTCGGAGGGGGGGGAGAGTCGTTCCTCTAGGGGGACGGCTCTTCCCCTCGCGAGGAGGTTCTCTCGGGGACCGTGGCCGAATCCCAACCCCCTCTGGGGGCGGAGGGAGCCCGATCCCCGGAAGAAAACCAAAAGAGAGGCGGAATGGAGGGGACACGATCCTCGCCCCACGGGACGAGGTTCACGGGCCCCTCCCTCCCGCTTAGGGATACTCCCTCTCTCGAGGGGGTCTTCCGAGAGGTGCCCCCCCCGTGTCACGGCCGAATCCTAACCCCCTCCGGGGGCGGAGGGAGCCGTGACACGGGGGGGCGGAGGGCTCGCAGGATCTTTGGAGCGGGGGCTTCGGAGATCCACTGCACGCGGGCTCTCACGAGGGGGAAGAGAATGGGTGGCCCCATTCTCTTCCTTCCAGGACCGGGGTAAAACCCGGTCCTTTTATCAAGGTTTGGAGCGCAAGCTCAGCGTGCAGCGACTCCGGCGTATGCGAAAGCGATTCCCGGGGCCGCTGCACAAGCGCTCAGAGGGCCACCGTGTGGTTTTAGTGGGTCGGGGGAGTCCCCGGGACGCATTTGAGTCCCGGTGGGCGTTGATCCCAGCCCCACATAACCCTCTCACCTCCCCCGAGGTGTGAGGGTATGCGGTCGCGCATTTCCACACGAAAAAAAAAAAAAAAAAAAAAGGTTAGGTTAGGTTCTCTCTCGTGGTGGAAGGCACCCCCATAAAGGTGGGGACCCATATCAAGTACCTGGGTCTCCACCTGGACAGCCGTTGGACTTTTGGCGAGCACTTCCGCCAATTGACCCCGAGGGTGGAAAAAACAGCGATGGCGCTATGTCGTCTACTTCCAAACCTCGGGGGACCGGGTGGGAGTGTTCGTCGATTATACGCGAGTACGGTCCATTCAATGCTGCTGTACGGGGCCCCGGTATGGGCGGAGAAGGTGTGCGCCACCCGCAAACTGAGGGACTCGATCCTCAGAGTCCAGAGGCGGGTGGCGTGTAGAATCTGTCGGGGCTACCGTACAGTAAGCGGTGTAGCAGTGGGGGTGCTCTCT
This sequence comes from Prenolepis imparis, assembly GCF_030444845.1. NCBI lineage: Eukaryota > Metazoa > Arthropoda > Insecta > Hymenoptera > Formicidae > Prenolepis > Prenolepis imparis. The sequence continues at coordinate 15,746 of NW_028141480.1, read as the reverse complement.
GGAGTACCCCCTGCAGACTTGTTAGCCCGCATGTATGCCGAAGTTTATAGGTGTACACGCGGGCTACAAATGGAGGGGATTGTCATAACGGACCGTACTCGTTGTGCCATAAGAGTCCAACAGCGACGGGTCCTGATAGAGAGATGGACCGGCCGCCTCCAAGACCCGAGGCTGCCGGGCCGCAGGACCGTCGAGGCTGTCCTTCCCTGCCTGAACCAGTGGCTCGGCAGGGAACATGGGGGTGTCACGTACAGGATGACCCAGGTGCTCACCGGGCATGGATGCTTCGGTGAGTATCTGGGTCGCATAGGCAGGGAGAGGACAACAAGCTGCCACCACTGCGACCATCCAAGGGATGACGCCCAGCACACCCTCGCGGATTGTCCTGCGTGGGTGGGCGAGAGGGCTGACCTGGTGGCCGCAGTGGGGCGCGACCTGTCCCTGCCAATGGTAGTATCCGCAATAGTCGGTGCGAAAGAAAGGTGGGGAGCTTTTTCCTCCTTCTGCGAGAGTACTCGAAGGAGGAAGCGGAAAGAGAGAGGGAAAGGGCCGGGAGAAATACCTGGCCCTCAGAAGAAGAAGAAGAGAAGGATGAACAGGAGGAGATGGAAGACGGGGACGGGCCCCCTCTTTTCCCGCCATCGGCGAGCTTGCTCGTTTGTGGTGGCGGGAATCGGGGGGTGGCGCGCCCCCAGTGTAAGAAGAAGGAGTAGCGAGGAGAAGGGGGGCGTGCCCCCTCCATCCCCGCCGTTGCTGGGCTTGCCCACTTGTGGCGGCGGGGATCGGGGGGGGTACGCCCTCAGAAAAAGGAGGAGAATAGGTGATGAAAGCGCGGAGGACGGGGGAGGGCCCTCTCTTTCCCCGCCATCGGCGAGCTTGCTCGTCTGTGGTGGCGGGGATCGGGGAGGGTCCGCCCAACACATACCCGCGTCACACTATGACGCGGGATGAGGTCTGCGGGTGGGGGCTGGGGACGTTTAGGTCCCAGGGCTCCGAGCGGGCACACTCGAGCCGTGACCCCGCCCCCCAAACTTATGGGAGGGCGCGGCGTGGGGTTGATACCGCCCTGCGCCGCAACCGCGAGAACCCGCGCTTACGGGGGGAAAGTGTCGCCTTCTGCGGCACTTTCCTTAGGAGGGATAAAGGCGGGGGGGCGGCCAGACGGCATGGGATTCCAGCATCCTGGCCGTCCCCCATTAACGTCCGAGAAGGTATCCGTAGTGGTTTTAGTGGGTAGGTCTTGCGCCCCCTGACCGATCCATACGTGGATCGGCCAAGGGGGGCAAGGAGTCCCACATAACCACCCGTCCTCTACCCGGAGGCGGGGGTATCCATGAGGATTTCCACTACGAATCAAAAAAAAAAAAAAAAAAGGTTTAGCCTATATCTCTCTCGTGGGATGCGGCCTTGCCGTGGCGAGAGGGCTCACCCCTTGCAAGAGGATAGTCTTGCAAGGGGTGCTAACAGCATCCCGTACCCGAGTAACGTCGGGTACATCAACTCCCCGAGTCTGGGAGTTTTCCCCAGTCCCGGGGAGCCCTCCCTTTGGGAGGAGGGGGCCCACTTCCCCTACAGAGCTTCGGCTCGTATGTGGTAGAGGATGGCGACCTTGAATACAAACGCCCGGTGGCATGGCACCGTTAGGAGAGGGCATTGCACGGCGCTTCGGCGCTTGCCCTACCGCCATGCATTTTGCGGCCCGGGCCGCGGGGTTCTTGCTCTGTTTTCCCGGGGGGGTGTTTTCGGGGGTTTTTCTCCCGGGGGTATTCCCCCCGGGGTCTCGGGGTGGGGATTTCATGCGGCTTGGGCCGCGGGGGAGGGGACCAGCTGTGATCACCCGAGGAGCCTTGCCCGGAGGGTTTAACCCGAGGGGCGGCGCCCGGAGGGGATCACAGCGGTCAGTCGCCGGGGCCGCTCGGACGTATTCCGAAGCGGGGCCCGGCGACAAGAAGTACCCCAGGGTGCTGGTTGGGAGTTCCCAGGCTGGGTAGCCTGGGTCTCCGTCCCAGCGTCCCTGGGGGGTAGCCGAGCCTGGGCCACTCGGACGTATTCCGAGCTCGGGTCGGGCGCGGCGCGGAGGTCACGCGCGGTTACCCGAGGGGCTTTGCCCGGAGGGGTTACCCAAGGGGCATAGCCCGGAGGGTGCCACGCGGACCTGCCGCCGAGGCCGCTCGGACTTATTCCGAGGCAGGGCTCGGCGGCGAGAGCAGGTACTCCTGGCCGGTCGGGACCGTTTCCCCTTCCGAACCGGCCGGTCAGGAGAGGCGTAGTCCCTTCCGCTGGACGTGATTCCCGGCGGGGGGACGTGCTGGTCGCCACGGCGGGCAAGGTGTGGACGGGGAGCGGCGTCCTCACCCCAACCGTCCGTGGGGCCCCCTGGGTGGCGCCACCCCAGCGGTGCCCGCGCTGTCGGAGGCGCGGGACCCCCGAAAAACCCGTGTGCGGTGTCAAAGCTTCACACGGGGGAGTAAGGGGCTGGAGCCGGGCCAGGGGGGGTCTTTATCCCCTCTGGTTTCGGCATAGGTGGGCTCCCGGTGAGTCCATCGGGCCCGGCCGGCGGAGTGTGCCGGTCACGTTTCGGGCACTTCGTCGGTCGGTGGGAGATACGCCGGCCCACCGAGCCGCTGGGGGTAGTGGGATTAACTAAAAATGACGGATCTAATTACAACAAAAAAAATAAATACGGGCAGTAACCCCTCGTTTACAGCGGGGGAGAACGGAGAAGAAGGAGAGAACAGGAGGGCGACGAGGAACGGAGCAAGCTCGGCTCCCAACACCCCTGTCTCCACTACAACTGAGGGGGCCTTGACTCAGGAACGGGTCAGGAGTCTTATAGGGGATGCTTCTCCCAGAGTGGTTCTGGACCGCGTGCAAATGGGAACAGAGGAGGCTGTTGGGGGAACGTTTGTCCCTCCAACAGACTATAAAAAGCGGGAGAGACTCATGAGGGACAAACGCCGGAAGAACGTAAGGACGGAAGGCTATTCAAAGAAGAGGACGTTAGGGACATCCTTGACCCCTTTGTCTGCGGCGTTAAATAGCGACGATGAGGGGGATGCGGAGGAGAACCGGAGTAGAGATAGGTCCTCCCTCAACTCTGGTTCGGAGCAGGAGGAAATGGACATCATGGGGACTACTCCCGATGACGTCCAAAAAATAAGGAAGGGAATGCCTTATAGCACAGGGCTGAAAATCGGCGTGCAAGCAGTTCGCCGCCAAATGAAGAAGGAGGAGGAAGAAGATACCTACCTCCAAGCGGATAGAGAGCTTAGAGAAAATTGGCTGGAGGGGTGTAGCACCCGCTCCATGCAGGTCCTTCTGGGATGCCCCTCTGAGGAGAGGATGGAGGACCAACGCGGGCTCAGGGATCTCACTGCCACAGAGATCGTTGCAGAGACAATGAAGAGTGTGGGGGCGATTAAGAAAATATCCACTTTTACGAAAGGCTACAAGGGTACCTCTCGTAAAACTCTCAGGGAAACTGCCGAGGTTTTTACCTCGGCAGTGATGGAATTATGCCGCCGGACACAAAGCGGCGAGTCTAGGAGGCTGTTAGAAGAAAATAACAGGCTTAAGGAGGAACTAGCCTTAACGAGGCAAAATATGGAAAAAATCTTAGGGGAGGTCCAGGTACTGAGGGGAGAAATCGCTTCCCTTCAACGAAGGGAGGCTTTCCTTGCCTGTACCCCCTCCCCCATGGAAATCTCCACCCAGTCTTCCCGAAAGGGAGAAGGAGCTGCTATGAGGATAGGGGAGGGAGGTAGTAAGCCCCCCACCACCACCCTGGGGGGAAATCCCAATTTCATCGCCATGGAGGCCAACATCTCTAAACGGATTATGGAGATGGTCTCGGCCCGTTTGGCGGTGGTCGAGGAGAGGCTTCCGGCGGATAAAGACTTCCGCCCCGAGCTCGGGAATTCCTTCTCTAAAAAGAGGGAACCGCCTGGGGCCGCCCCCCCGACATCATACGCAGCAGCGTTGAAGTCCGGGGGGAGGGTCCGGGAGGAGATGCTCGAGAGGGCTAATCCCTCTAAAACTTCCACATCCCGAGAGGGGCGGAAAAAAGCTAAGGGCGCTGCGACAGCGTAGCCTTCCAAAGCCCCAGCAGCTCCACTAAGGAAGTCCGACACACCGCAGCAGACTAAGATAGCTGTGGAAAAGGGCAGCTTCACCAAAGTGGAATCAAGGAGGAGCAAAAGGAAGGCCAATAAGCCTTCCGTAGAAAAGGCGCAGCCCCCAAAAGGAAGTTTGCCTAAAGGGGGCAACGCCGAGAAGAAGAAGGGGACTCCTAATAAAGAGGAAGCAGTGCGCCTGAAGGCTGGGGATACCCCTCAGCCTCAGGCGAAGAAGAAAACCAAAGTCCACCCCCCAAGAGAGCGGCTATACTGATTAGTATGGCCGTTCAGGGGGGGGACGCTATGGAGGTGACGGATTCCGCCGGGCAACCTGTTAATAGGCAACTCGGGGAGCTTGTAGCGGGGGTCCAAAAAGATGTTCGTCTCAAGGACTTCGGGATCCCCACTCTCAAGCCGAGAAGGGCTGCTACTGGCGGCATCCTCTACGAAGTAGTAGGAGAGGGGAGCGCAGACAAAGCGCAGAAACTTGCGGAGACCCTCAGGGCGGCTCTGGAGCCGAAAGGAGTGAGGGTCTCCGTACCCGTAAAGATGGCCGAGCTCAGGGTTTTTGGCCTAGACGACTCGGCATCCCCAGAGGGAATAGTCGAGGCCTTGGCCTCAACTGGGGGCCTGTCCTGAGGGGAACATCAAGGTGGGTAAAATCACCAGATCCCCTAGGGGCGATCTGGGGAGTTGCTGGGTGCAATGCCCGGCTCTTGCAGCCAGCAAGATCCTGCGCTCGGGTCCAATACAAATAGGATGGATCACGGCAAGAGTAGAAGCCCTGGCGGCTCGTCCACTGCAGTGCTACAGATGCATGGGAGCGGGCCACACCAGGGCCACGTGTACGGCCGAGGTGGACCGCAGCGGACTATGTTACCGCTGCGGAAAGCCCGGCCATACAGCTGCCGGCTGCACAGACCGGCCTTGCTGCCCGTTCTGCCGTGACAATGGGCGCAAGGCTGATCACCTGTACGGGGGAGGGGGATGCTCCTACTCCCGTGCCGGAAAGAAAGGGGGGGTCAAAAACTCAAAAGAGTTAAGCAAAGATAAGGGGAAGGAGAAAGAAGAAGGAGAGACAACTCCCCTCCCCCCCAAGGATGCGGCCCAAGTGGCCCCTAGGGAGAATTGCCAGGAGGAGGCGGCTGTGCAAACATAAATGTTGCACAATAGCCGCCTTCTCCAAACAAATATTAATCACTCCGCCAGGGCGCAGGACCTATTATTGCAGCACATGGCGGAGTGGAATATTGACTTGGCGGTGGTGGCGGAGCCATATCAGGTCCTCCCAAGAACAAATTGGTTAGGGGACACAGTGGGCTCCGTCGCCATTATTGGGGACAGGGGGTCAAATTCCCTCCCGCTCTCCATTGAGGGGAGCGGTGAGGGATATGTGATCGCAAAATGGGGGGAGATCGTCGTGGTGGGGGTCTACTTCTCGCCAAACAGGGACCTTGCCCAATTCGAGGCATATCTGGGACGGGTGGGGGCGAAGATTAACCGTTTCCTGCCCGGCTTGGTATTGGTCATGGGGGACCTCAATGTCAAATCTGGCGAGTGGGGTTCTCCCGTGACCAATGCAAGGGGCGATGTCCTTGGTGAATGGGGGGCGGAGCTCGATCTCTTAGTCTTAAACAAAGGATCGACTCACACCTGTGTGCGGCAGAACGGGGGATCAATTGTCGATGTGACATGGGGATCTCCCAGAGCTGCGCGCATGGTGACCGGCTGGCGTGTGATGGGGGGGTCTGAGACCCTCTCTGATCACAGATACATACGGATGGAGGTCTCGGACCCCTCCTTGGGCAGTCAGCCGCGCTCTCCAGGCGGGGGTAGACCACTGCCCCCCCGATGGGCGCTCAAGCATCTCGACAGGGACGCCTTGAGGGTGGCCGCTATTGCAAAGGCGATGGAGGAAACTCCCGCGCCTGGTGCCTGTGACGTGGATGAAGAGGCGGCCTGGTTTCGAGCGGCCATGACCGATATATGTGATACGGCCATGCCGCGGTGCCAGGCCGACAATAAAAGGAGGAGAGTGTACTGGTGGTCCGCGGATATAGCGAGGCTCCGAGCCATATGTATCCGGACAAGCCGCAGGTACACCCGTTGTCGTCGCAGGCGCCATGAAGAAGCAGAGGCGGCCGAGCTGTTGGAGGGATATCAAACTGCAAAGAAATCCCTTCAGCGAGCCATCAAGGAGGCGAAAGCTCAGGCAAGTACTCTGCGTTGATACCACTGCTTTAGGGACCCGTGGGGGCGCCCTTATCTGATCGTTAGAAAGAAACTGCGATCAGGGGGTCCGCCGATCACGGAGGGTCTCCACCCTCGATTCTTGGAGGAGGTCGTCTCCACTCTCTTCCCCTGTGACAGCGGAGAGGAGGGTGGGGAAGGACCAGCAGGTCCTGAGGTCCAAACTAACTGGACCGAGGACTTGCAAATAACGGGGGAGGAGCTCACCTGGGTAATCCGCAGGCTTCGGGCAAAAAATACCGCCCCGGGGCCTGATGGGATCCCAGGAAAGGCCTGGGATCCCATCGCGCTGAGCGCTCTCGGAGGCCGGATGAGGCAGTTGTTTGACAACTGCCTCAAAACGGGACGTTTCCCCCGCATATGAAAGGAGGCGGGACTCGTTCTGCTAAGAAAAGAGGGGCGCCCCGCGGACTCTCCCGCGGCGTACCGTCCCATCTGTTTGTTGGACGAGGCGGGCAAGCTCTTTGAGCGTATTATTGCGGCCCGCCTCAGACTGCACCTGTCGCGGGTAGGGCCCGATCTGGCGGACTGTCAGTACGGATTCCGAGAAGGTCGATCTACGATAGATGCGGTACTGCGCGTGAAGGCCTTCTCGGATGAGGCGGTCCGCCGGGGCGACGTGTTGTTGGCGACGAGCCTTGATATATCGAACGCCTTCAACACGTTGCCCTGGAGATATATACGAGAGGCGCTTCGCTATCACGAAGTGCCTCTTTATATTCAGGAGGTGATCGGAAACTATCTTAGTGATAGGTGCATCACATACAGGGGACGGTACAAACAGCTGCACACAAGGGAAGTATACTGTGGGGTTCCGCAGGGTTCGGTCCTTGGACCAATCCTGTGGAACCTTGGATACAACTGGGTGCTGCGGGGCGCCCTCCTCGCGGGCCTGCACCTGGTGTGTTATGCCGATGACACGCTGGTGCTGGCCCGTGGGGATAATTGGGACGAAGCCGCACGCAGATCGCGCGCGGGGGTGACTCTCGTCGTTCGCCGGATTCGCGCATTGGGACTAAGGGTGGCCCTCCAAAAAACAGAGATCATGTTCTTCTCCGGGGAACGAAGGGGAGGGCCACCCTGGTCCCATATCTCGGTAGAAGGGGTCCGAATGGAAGTAAAGCCCCAGATGAAATATCTGGGACTAACACTTGATAGCCGTTGGGACTGGAAGGATCACTTTCGTCGCTTGGCCCCTCGAATTAGGGCGGCGGTCAACAGTATTGGCCGACTGCTGCCCAACATCGGGGGGCCCAGGAGAGGACCCGCCGCCTCTACATGGGGGTGGTCGGGTCCATTGCGCTCTACGGGGCTCCGGTGTGGTCGGGCAGCCTGACAGTCGCCAGCGTAAAGTCGCTGCATGAATTGCAGCGGCAGCTGGCTGTCAGGCTTGTCCGAGCCTATCGCACCGTCCCCGTAGAAGCAGCGTGTGTGGTGTCAGGATCGATACCATGGTCTCTGCTAGCGGAGGTGTACAAAGAACTGTACAATCAGAAGAGGGACCTCCGCGAGCGGGGACTGGCCCTGACACAAAGAGCGGCGGAAGTGGAGAGGGCGAGGGCCCGGCAGCGCGCGGTTGACAGATGGAAGGAGAAGCTTCCGCGATTAGACTGGGGCGGACGCGCGTCGTGACGACCACGTTACAATGGACGGAGTTCACGCTAGTCACGGATCACAGACCGCTGGTATGGATGCACTCCGTAACAGATCCCACCTCACGACTCATCCGATGGCGCCTTAAACTCGCGGAATACGAATATAACGTAGTGTATAAGCCAGGTAAAATTAACGATAACGCCGACGCACTCTCCAGAAACCCTATTCCATCTAACTCTTTAGCTAAACGAAATAGAACAAATTCTACCCCTCGAACAGACTCGAGAGCTCTCCAGCTCAGAAGAGTCATTATTCAATGCTAAAAGAAAGAAAACCGAAGAAGCGCCTCGAGAAACCGAGGAAACCCCGCAACGAGCGGAAAACGATAATATAGATGATCCGCCGAACCCGCGATCTTCTAGCGAAACCGAAGCTAATGACGAATCGGGTGAAACAAGCGAGACCGAGAACGACAACAGTTCCGACCTTAGCGACAACGCCCCGATTTTCGACAACATAAACGAACCATTCGTCCAAGGAACTAGAATGGGACCACAAGTGGTACCTATTCCAGATAACTTCTCTACGCGAAAAGATAACCTTGTTATCTTCGTCACACAACAAGGCGTACCAGTCGACCGCGGAGCTCACATACTCCGAGAAAGTAAATCCTTGCCTATGATTAGAGGAGCAGCTCTATCCAGGGCAAGAATAAACTGCGACGGAAATGGCCAAATTATATCGCTTGTCATTGAAGAACGCGAATCGGGAGCTACGGAAAGAGAGATACTAAAAGAATCATTTCGATCGCTTTTAGACGTCGTCAGGGAAACGGAGCTGTCGTCTATCTCGATAATCAGAGGCGACATCGATAATGTCCCTTGGGATATCGTATACTCATTGCTAACGCGCGTCTTAAGCGAAACCAATGTAAAAATATTTATTTGTAGGAATGAAATCTCCGTCCCACCGGAGGACGAGAGAGAAAATATTATTGTCGAAAACCACAACTCGGCGATTGGCGGCCATAAAGGTATTTCCAAAACATACCAACGTATGAAAAAGCGCTACCAATGGAACGGCGTGAAAACCGATATCCAAACGTTCATCAAAAATTGCCGCCCTTGCCAACTAAAGAAACTGGTCCGCGTAAAAACCAGACAACCCATGATATTGACAGATACACCTGACGCGGCCTTCGACAAGGTCTCGATGGACATCATGGGTCCATTACCCGTTACGCGAACTAACAACATGTATATACTCACTGTACAAGACCTCCTAACTAAGTATTCTTTAACGATCCCTTTGCAAACGCGATTAATGTAGCAGACGCATTCACGAATGAATTAATATGCGTTTTCGGAGCACCGAAAGCTATATTAACGGACCAGGGATCGCATTTTCTAAATAGCCTAATGCGTAATATAGCGAAGAAATTTAGAATTAAACTCTTTAAAACTACGGCCTATAGGCCGCAATCTAATGGCTCAATAGAGCGCTCCCACCACGTTTTGTGGGAATACCTAAAACAGTACGTAGATAAAAATAACGAGTGGGATATACATATACCTAAAATTAGCATCATTCTCCTATAATACGAGCGTACATGAGGGGACGCGATACACCCCTCACGAGTTAGTCTTCGGGAGGATAGCCAGGGCACCTTCCAGCAATCCTGACGTCGCCGACGTCGCGGACGAAAGCTATGCTAACTATCTCACAACTCTTTTTAACAAATTAACAGACATTCAGGCTATCGCCCGCGAAAACCTAATTGCCGCTAAACAAAGATCAAAAATTTATTATGACCGTAGAGTTAATACTCGACAATTCAGAGCAGGAGACTATGTATATTTGTTGAAAGAACCGAGCAAAGGAAAATTGGGCGACCAATACACGGGTCCTTATAAAATAATTAATCTTTTAGGAAATCATAATGTTAAGTTAGCTATAAGTAGAACTAAAACAAGAATTGTACACGAGGATAAATTAAAAGCCTCGCCGCATCGGGCACCCACCGAGGAAGACCCCCACTCCGAACCAGACGACTATATCTTGGATGCCCCAGCGGAGGACCGGCCAGTAGTCGACAAACCCCAGTAGAATGAAGACATACGTAACCATCTTAGCTATAACCGTACTGTTAGCCTCAGCCTCAAACGGGCTAATAGGCTATGATTGCGGTGGCCGCGGTTTAAATATCACTACGCTCTCCCTATTGGACATAGAAGAATGCAAAGTCGACGACATCGAGCCAAAGAAGGAAGAGGTCTACGTACAATTGCTACAACGAGCTTCCCGTCACCCACCAGAATAAATCCCTTTTCCTATTACCCAGATCAAAAATACAATCACAAAATCTGGAACACTCAGGGACTGCAACGGACTTCTACCAGCGTTGTATCAAATCCGCAGCACCTGGTATCGACTGACGCCAAAACTCGTGGAATCAATGGCACCGTCAACGATCAAACCGCTAACCAAACCATCATGGAAATACGTGAGTCCCGACTCACTCGCCTCTAGCGGCATCTACACCAGCGAGGACCTTGATCGCCTCCGCGATCATATCATGTTTCCCATGGAAAAGCCCTCTATGCTCAACACGATTGCCAGAGGAGCATTGGAACATGGTCCAACATTTTCTCTTAAGGGGGGAGGTGTCACGTCCGGTCACATAAAATTTTTACTTTCACATGAAATAAATTCTAAGTCCTCTAAGCGCTGTTTGAAAAGCGCGCCAGTGCCGGCCATGATGCCTAACTCAGCCTAGTGACTAGGAGAGGCGCTGCGTAACGTCTAGGAACTTTCCACTACGGGGAAACGCCCCCGCCACACCGAGCGTCTCCCACTCTCGGGCCGCCGCAGCGCCGAGCCACCGAAAACGAAGGACCTCAGAGCGGTCCCAAAATCCGGCAGATCACATCGCGACTCCGACTAGAGCAGTCATACCTTGAACGCTCTCCTAATTCTAAATCTAATTCAATTCTAACATTCTAACTCTAATATTATAAGTCCTAACTCTAGTATTAAAACTTTAACTTTAGTTAACTTTGTATCGTGCAGTGTTAATTTAGAATAAAAGTGTGTGTTTCATTTATAATAATTCTCCACATTTATTTTAAACAATTCCAATTCCAATTTCACGCGTTTCCAATATAATATTTTGCTTTAATATTATTACTATTCTAATATTACGATTTTAGTATTTCTAAAATATTCTAAAACGAGTTCTTCCAATCTGCACGTGTAGTGAAAATCTATTATATAAATAATTTTCTTAGTGTAATCCAAGCTGCGACTTAGAGAGGACGAACCGCTCGTCGCTGCCGCACGATTTCACTTTTCTTATAATTTCTGAATTCTGTTCTGACTACTTCGAGAGGACGAACCGCTCGTAGTTACGCACTGGAACAATAACCGACAGTGAGGACCGCCGCACGTCGACTTATTGTAAAAGTGACGCAATATTCATAATGTTTTATATTATAAATCATTATGCCTAAGACACGCCGTGCAGGCAGGAAAAACCAACTTCGCCGTTTAACCGCGCGACTCTATTATCCGGCATCATCGAGTGAATATTCAAATCTCATCGGCACCTACTATCATAACGACTCAGAGTACGATAATTTATTTGACGGAACCGCGCCGTTCGCTGTTAATAATAAAGACGTTAAACTGAGAAAGTGGCCAGTGCAATTGACTCCAATCGAAATCGAGAACCCTCGTATTCCGAGAGACGACATCCCGGACAACGATCCTCGTCGCACCCGGTATTTGCAAATCAGGGCGGACATCTGCACACCCATTACGACGCGCCTATTCCAGAGCATCGGGGAACCACTGTCCACCCCCCAGAGATCCACTAAGGTAAGTCTCAACTATTATAAACAATTGAAATAAATAATAAAATTCAACGCTAAGATTCTAGTACTAAAGAATAAGACTATTTGCCGTCACAAATAGCCAAATTATCGAAATAATTTCAAACACGTGCGTGTATAATTATTGTTTAAACATATTTAAAATTAATATTTTCTACGAAATTTGAAATATAACTTTACACGTGGTCTCTAGAATATTCGTAAAGACTCTTGGAAAACTGCGTTTTCCAAGGGCCATAAAAGTGAAACTCTGTTTTTTGCCTAGAGTCATAAAACTGACCCTTAGACCCTTGATAAAAAAAGGGGTCTCGACGATTTCTCTTTTGCAAACTAAGCTAACGTAGCACACTCAATGAATATTCTAGAATTCCGAATAAAATAACGCGAACGTTTTATTCATTTATTTAATTCCATTTATTTAAATAATTCACCCATGTGCCCAATAAGGCCTCAGTACCTCACCGCCCCGTACATCTTGCCTCTTCCCGAAGAGGAAGAAGATTGAACAGGGAACCCCTTACTGCCAAATATCAGTCGGGTTTATTAATAAAGAAACAAATGCCGCCCTTTGTGTAGACTGCCATTTACGCGGTACTGCTCGAAACGAATGGTTGAACATTGCCAAACATTTGCTCGTAATCGGTAACTTACCAACCGGAATACTTTGCTCAGCGTGTAACTTCCATCGACTGTCGGTAACTCGCGACCTTCATCTCCACTGTTACCGTTGTCAGATCGCTTACCTACGGTACATCAACGGCGAAGAAACCTTTCGTATCGACACCGATGGTAACATCGTGATTACAATTTTCCACTCCGTCGATGATTCCCTCGAATGTTTTCAGGATTATATTCGATAATATCCCCATACTCCTGAGTAACATTTGCAACTCCCTCGTACGAATCTTAAGGCGACACCCTCCACTCCCCAAGACATTGAACCGTTGCGTGTAGCCTTGGCAGAACACCCTTCGTCGTGAGTATCCCCGGAAAGGTTTTCCGAAATACGACGTTGTTCAGCGCGATAATCCGAGCACGTGGACCGCGATAATTATTTCTCGCGAATTTCACGCCGCGACTGCGCTCCGGACGTAACAGCAAAAACACAATAGTGTGAAAGTGAACACTATATTTAATGGCAAGTTCATGTCGGGCGATAAGCGTGCTAATAAAAGTATCAATACGAAAAACTTTGAAATCTTTCGCACCTCCGATTTACATGATTGGCACAAACGTCGCGTTATCGACCCCACACTAGCATCGCTAGGAGAGTTTCAAGAACGCGATAGTGATTGGGCATTGTCGCGAATAATCAATTTAATTGTAAATATATGCCATGGAGATTGCGCGAATTGTAATATGCGATGTATTTTTGCAACGCGAAGGCCGTGACGCGTACATTGCTGCAGGTTGCGGTAGTGTATCACATATCGCTTCTTATCATATAGCGTTGCGAGAAGCTTATCTTCCCGCTTGCCTAACGGCTTGTCGCGTGTCGGGCAAAACGGTAGGTCAGTGTGCGTGTCGTGAATATGTCGTGGATATTCTAAATCTACCTCGAGGATGTAGCCTGTGGGTGAATCGAGCGCGATATATGATGTGTCGAAATTAGATACATCGTCGACCCATTGAAAATCAGCATAAGGCAATGGTTGACACATTGCCCATCCATACAAATTATTTACATCGAAATACATTAGATACGAAGATGGTTTCAATGGATCGTACGACTGCATGTACTTGTTATTAGCGTGTGCATATCTGTTTGAACATTGACTCAGACCGCCGCGTATACCCCGTTCGATAAACATTATCATGTCAACGTCTGTAAGTAATTCGAACGTAATTTGTGTATGCTTTAACATGGCGTCCCACGGGGAGAGTATAATAATACGCGCATTATAATAAAACATGCATAGTCTTTTGATTGCACATTAACCACTGCTCTTTTGTTCATTATTTCTCGCGGTAATTTAATGTGGCATCCCGCACGCATTGGATTATACTTGTTTATATTTACAATTAAATTGATTATTCGCGACAATGCCCAACCACTATCGCGTTCTTGAAACTATTCTAGCGATGCTAGTGTGGGGTCGACGCGGCGTTTATACCAATCATGTAAATCGGAGGTGCGAAAGATTTCAAAGTTTTTCGTATTCATACTTTTATTAGCACGCTTATCGCCCGACATGAACTCGCCATTAAATATAGTGTTCACTTTCACACTAGTGTGTTTTTGCAACACTTTTTGCACGTATCTGATCACAATGTCTTTGGCCTCCTCTAGAAATTGACGAGGTTCAATGTGATTGCTGTTTATCACCGCACCAGTCAAGATGCGGCTCTCGAACGCCGTATCAATCTCTCGCCATATGAGTCCGATGTCTCGCGAATTGCTTCCAGCACCTGCATGTACAAAACGTCTGCGTACCGAATTCTTCAACCCTTCGAGACGCGCCATTTGGGAGACAAGCGATTGTCGAACTCCGATCGGTAATCGTGGTCGTTTTATTCGACTTTGTTCTTCCAGTGATTCGATGTATTCGTCACATTGCTGCTCCCACACAATATATTCTTCCACCGAATTCACCCTTGTGGCTTGCTCCAACAAACTTGCTTCCAATTGTGCCATATTTGAGATGCTCTTGCTGAACTCTGACAAAGATATTGACAGAGAGAGGCAAACCTAGGTCGCAGAAGCCAGTGAATCGAGTTTCCGAAATCCGCCGTTCATCCTAATCCTATCTTCATCATTCGTGCATGCGGTACGTTGAAATCATGAGAACTAGGCAAACCTACGTCGTAGAAGCCAGCGGTTCCAGTTTTCGAAATCCGGCGTACATCCTGATCCTATCTTCATCAAAAGTGCATACGGCACGTTGAAATCATGGAAACATAACAAATCTAGGCCGTAGAAGCCAACAAATCAAGTATTCGAAGTCCGCCGTTCATCCTAATCCTATCTTCATGTGAGGTAAATGTTGTAAAGTAAATTCATGAAAACGTTGCAAACGTACATCGTAGAAAACAACAACATAAGTTTTCCGTTTGTACCCCTAAAAAAAAATATACCGAATGTTCTATTTTGAGATTAGAGCTAACATTGTCATTCCTTGAGATATTATAAATCTGTAAACGGGTGATGTTTTGTAATTGTTTGTAGACGTTTGTACCGCTTTCCGTTTCGTTTGTACCCCTACAGGTGTAAATACACCGAGTTTTAAATATTGATGTTACAGCTAATAGTGTCATTTTTTAATTCTGTAAACGAATGTTGTTTTGTAATCGTTTGCAGACGTTTGTACCGCTTTTTATTATGTTTGTATCCCTACAGATAAAAATATATCAAACCTAGGTCGCAGAAGCCCCCCCTCGTTGTCCGCCATCTTGACGTGGTGAGGGGTCTCACCCTTCGCAAGGTTTTGCGAAGGATGCTAAGAGCGGACAGTGCCACTGATAATGTCAATTTTGGGATATTTCAATTCTGCATACGGGTGCTGTTTTGTAATTGCCTGCAGACGTTTGTACCGCTTTCCATTTTGTTCGTATCTATACAGGTGTAATTATACAGAATTATTAAAATTGATGTTACAGCTAATAATGTCATTTTATGAGAAATTTTAATTCTGTAAACGCTGTTTTGTTACCGTCTGCAGACGTTTGTATTGCTTTCCGTTTTGTTTGTACCCTTACAGGTGTAAATATACCGAATGTTCAAAATTGATATTAGAACTAATAATGTCATTTTTGGGATATTTCAATTTTGTATACGGGTGCTGTTTTGTAATTGCCTGCAGACGTTTGTACTGCTTTCCGTTTTGTTTGTACCCCTACAGGAGTAAATACACCGAGTTTTAAAAATTGATAGTACTCTGCGTTGATACCACTGCTT